>NC_048300.1:133384671-133641541 GCF_013100865.1 Trachemys scripta elegans | reverse complement strand
TGCATCCGAAGAAGTGAGGTTTTTACTCACGAAAGCTTATGCCCAAATAAATCTGTTAGTCTTTAAGGTGCCACCAGACTCTTTGTTGTTTTTGTAGATACAGACTAACACGGCTACCCCCTGATATTTGAATGCTGAGGAATTGAAGCTATAGATTTCATTGTTTTCTCTGTCAGCCAATTACCTCACAATGAAAATAAACATACATCCCATTTGACTGTCCTTAGTGAGTGCATGCACATTTTATGTGATTTTTTGAAGCAAAATCTTAAAATTTGGTTTGTAGAGTCATAAACATTGTAAACAATTAGAAATGATGTATAGTCCTTTATAGTACTTCATATTGTTGAGCTGGCACTGATTGTAAATCTCTGAAGGCATGGACATGTAGTCTCTTACAGCAAATACTGTACGATTTTCTCTTGTGTGAATATCTCCCATTTTATTAACTACATTTTTGAACAATTATGTATTGGTTTCCTCTCTGGGATCTTACAAACCATTTTGCATAAATCTTTGCAGTTCACCTTTTCAGAGTCATCATAACATCATATCAGAGCATTCTAAAGCATTACTTCAGATTGTTATAAAGGAGGTCAAGCTGAGAGCCAAGATAAATAATCAGAGCATAACCAGGATGAAGTGTGCTATTAATTATTATTTATACTTCAAGAGCACTCAAAAGGTCCAAATCAAGACTGAGGCCCCATCATGCTAGGCACTGTACAAACACAGAACAGAAAGACAATCCCTGCCTTGTAATCTAAGTGATCAAAAGTGATAGTTCCATGCATTTTGTTAACCTTTTAAAAAGCAAAACTGGCTAGGATGCTAGGAGACAAGTGGCTGCAGTGGTTGGAAAGGGTGGAATGAAGAGGACCAAAACCCAAGGGCAATGTTACAAATGGGGCAAAATAATCCAAAATCCAAATTTCACAGTTGAGTGAATAATGATTGCAGTCTCATGTGAATTCTCATTCAACTCTTGCTGTTTTGCTTCCTATGGACGGGGAAAGAGGGAGCTGCTGAGTGATCCCTCTGTAGACAGTGTGCGTTGGGAAGGGACAGATTGGAAGCTCCTAACTTGCCTCCTTCACCTTCATCTGTAGCTTATTGTGGGTGCTGGGGCAAAGAAGTCCAAGAGGCTGGGAAGTTCCATTGTCCACCCTTTTCAGCTGCTTTTATTAAAGAAGGAACATTGCTGGGCATGGTCTCCTGGTTGGGTTGGGTTGGGGAGAAGAGGGCCTTGGTTTGCCCCTGCTGCTTTCATTGTACCTGGCTACTTTTGGAAAGGAGTAATAAAAGTCACTGCCTTAAACACATAGAAAGTGTGTGTTTACTACTGTACCTTTAAACACAGCCTGTCAGTTTAGATGGCAGCACACAGGGACTTGACTGAAAGCAAACAAAATACATATTCATATACCCAAGTATAAAAAGCATTTTTTAAAAACCAGACCATTATAAATATGATGCCAAATGGTTTGGGACACAACAACAATGGGCTTGTTTGAGAAGCAATTAGAGCCTTTCTGGCCAAAATAGTATATTAGGAGATTAATCTCCATGGGGTGGATAACCTTTTAAAAATTCGGTTTCTTCTGTTCTCATGTTTACAATCTGCTAGTCTTAAAATATATCTGCAAACCCACAGGCCCACCTTCCTGACAGCTGCTCGAACAACAGAGCGGAGGAGAAGAGAAAAAAAAATCAGTATTGTCGCCTGCCCAGCAATTCTGAAGGCTTGATAAGTTACTCACACAATCCCGAAATGCCAGTCAAGGGAGGGGAGAGAGAGAGAGGCAGTTCTTAAAGTGCAACATTTGTAGCACACGCTCAAAAACTAAAGGGGCCAATTAGTATAATAGGTTTGAAATCATTTCTGCACAGTCCTAAAGACAAAAGAAAAATTGTCCTTCAGAAAAAGGGGCTTTATTGTTCTGATGAGTGTTAGAGATGAACAATGAATTCTATCACGTTTGGAGGCAACATTCCTTCTCCTTCATATCGGACCATACATTATTAATGAGCACTATTTTTGAGTGTGAAAGGACTGTTTGAAAAGCATGAACATAGTCTATTGGATGTGATTGACACTGTCATTCCTTTCATTTTGCTGTTGGCAAGAGGCATCCCTGTAGATTTATGTGCATCTGGACATTACTAATATTCTCCTTGTTATGCACTCTGGGCAGCTGTGATATGGAAATTTTCAGCACTTTTTGTTAAGGTTGGGTTTTTTTTTACAGAAAAAGGAGAAAAAATGTAGTTTTTTTCTTTGTGAATATATCAATAAAATATTAATATAAGATGCATAATATGTCTAATCTGCTTTAGATAAATGCAGACATTTTAAAAGTGTATTATATTAAGATTCTCTGGATCCCCAGATATTTCCAGTGACTGTTTTCCAGCCAGGCAGCTGAGTTTCTGAGACCCATCCTGCTTCTATTTTAACCTCCGGTCCTCAAAGTTGATTGCCTTTTTAATTGGTTTGGTGCATCAAGGACTGCAGCTACAGTCTGCCTGCTGTTTAGCAGCACCAAGCTACTTCCTGACTTGCCCGTATAATGGTTTCTAATAAGCACAATTAAGATCAGTGGAATCAAGGATTATTAAATGATGCATCCAAAATACATATACCAAAAATAACCAAAGTAAAGCAAAAAACTCCCACAAAGTTTAATATTTTATTCAAATTACTTTTATTTATTTTATTTTTTATTGATAAGATACGTATGTTTGCTATTGCTGGACTCGTATAATAAACATTTTCTTCACCGTACCTATGGCTATTACTAGCTCTAGCAAAGAAAAGAGGAACAGCCTACACAACAAGGTGCAGGCTGATACTAATATACGTGCCATAGTGCTAGATCTGTTTACTCAGCTTACTCTGTTTTCTTTGAGAAGAAGTATTGATGTGGGAAGCTGGTGTTCCACTTTTTTGTGAGTCTGAGTTTTTGCAACTATCTTTTTGTGTGTGTGGTCTTTAATTACCTTTTAGCTTATTAGTTTTAGAGCTGTTTTTTACACTGTCTACTTTGTGCACATTGATTGTCTTAGGAGAGCATGTTAAAATAAAATAAGAAAGGAAAGATATGAAAAGGGCATGACCAGCAATTGGGTGTTCTGTGTCTGATGGTATGTCACCCAAATAGAAGTTATTTTGAGAGAGAGAGAGAGAGAGAGAGAGAGAGAGAGAGTGTGTGTGTATAAAACCTGAGAATGGTAATATAATGGTCAGGTCATGAGTTTTGAAGAGTTTACATATTAACAGCACTCCTTCTTGGACACATTTCAGCACAGCAGTTTGCCAATCCAAGCTGTTCAAAATAGTTTATCTTTATATTCACAGAGTGTCTTCCATCCTCCCTTTCTCCGTTACATTTAGCATTTAGGCCTTATGTTAGTACCACTTTGCATCCAGCTATTAGAGGCACATGAGCAGCTGCTTTCTACCCATAGTCAGCAGGTCGGCACTTTGAGTGACATGTCCACCACCTTCCTCAGAGGTCAAGCCCATCTTCTCCATGGCAAGCCCATTGTTGGCCAGCCCAGGCAGTGAGAGTTCAGAACTCAGGTCTCTCCTGCTTGGCAGCACAAGGAACTGCTGCCGCTCCACTAGACAGCCTAATTACACCAATCAATCATGCAAAATAATTCTCACGGCTAAAAGTGGAAAGGTTATAACTCATGGAGACACTAGCCAACCAAAGAGATAGTGGGGGGCAGAGAGTGAGGGAGCACCTATGAAGTCAATGTATAATTTACAATAAATAAAAAGAAACTCACAAATGGCACCAAAGTTTGCTTGAGCCTCTCTCTTTTTTGGTCAGTGATATTTATATAAGAAAAATGATATGAAATTTACAAGTCCATTAATCTTTACTATAACTTTTTTTTGACATGTTTTTATCTTTAGCATGTTTAGTTTCACAATATCACTGTACTTTAGTGGTTGCTTCCCACTTAATATTACTGTAATGCTGTTATAATATGTACAAAATACAGGAGCTATACAAAATACTTACTATCATTTTTTTTTATAAAAATACTGAAATTCTTATGTAGCTTCTTCCTTTTGAATACTAAAATACTTGTTTAAAAGATAAATATCAATAGGTAATTAGGTATTATGGACCAGATAACGCCCTCAACTGGCAACTCCCATGGGAGAAGCCCACGTAGAGGAAAATTCCATCAGGTCACCTCACAGAATTTGTTCCTAATTCTGTCATTAGGTAGGCAATGTTGTCCCACCCCCTTAGCAGAAGAATCAGTGGGGCCCAAAGCTCTGCAGATGGCAGGCAATCCACCAGATGCCAGGGTCATTGGCATGGGTGCTCTGTGCTGTATCCAGTGCTCCCAATGGCCATCCCCCATTCCTGGGAAGTGTGGGTCCCTTGGTCTTTAGTTGCTACTTCTCATAGCAGTATAGGTCATGATCACTATTTAACATCTGACTACCAAAACTAGTGACTCTACCTATTCCTGAGGGTAAAAATAATCACTTCCACAAATAATTCACCATCTAATTACCCACTTATGTTATGTTATGTTATGTTATGTTATGTTATGTTATGTTATGTTATGTTATGTTATGTTATCAACCTAAATCACAATTAGGAATGTGGAAACTTAAATGTATACAAGAATATACACAAATCTTCACCTTGAACACCTACCCTGGAAAGCTCTCATAGACATTCTGTCTAGAGCACCAATTGAGCAGCCTCCAACAGAAGAAAAAGTTTTAACCAAAGATGTCAAAGTCTACACTGACCTTATTCTTGCAGCAATTCCAGGATCTGCCATCCAACTTCAGCAAATTAAAGAACTAAAAGATTAAACTTGCCAGAAACTGACTCCTAGTGACAGGGGATGTGGAAAAAGCTAATGAACTCAATGCTTTTTTTGCCTCTGTCTTCATGAACAAGGTCAGCTCCCAGACTACTGCACTGGGCAGCATAGTTTGGGGAGGAAGAAGTGTTTCAGGACTATTTAGAAAAGCTGGACGAGCACAAGTCCATGGGGCCGAATGCACTGTATCTGAGGGTGCTAAAGGAGTTGGCGGATGTGATTGCAGAGCCATTGGCCATTATCTTTGAAAACTCATGGCGATCGGGCGAGGTCCTGGCTGCCTGGGAAAAGGCTAATGTAGTGCCCATCTTTAAAAAAGGGAAGGAGGATCTGGGAAACTACAGGCCAGTCAGCCTCAACTCAATCCCTGGAAAAATCATGGAGAAGGTCCTCAAGGAATCAATTTTGAAGCACTTTGAGGAGAGGAAAGTGATCAGGAACAGTCAACATGGATTCACCAAGGGCAAGTCATGCCTGACTAATCTAATTCCCTTCTATGATGACATGCCTGGCTCTGTGGCTGAGGGGAAAGCAGTGGACATGTTATTCCTTGACTTTAGCAAAGCTTTTGATACGGTCTCCCACAATATTCTTGCAGCAAGTTAAAGAAGTATGGGCTGGATGAATGGACTGTAAGGTGGATAGAAAGCTGGCTAGATCGTCAGGCTCAATGGGTAGTGATCAATGTCTAGTTGGCAGCTGGTATCAAGCGGAGTGCCCCAAGGTTGGTCTTGAGGCTGGTTTTGTTCAATATCTTTATTAATGATCTGGAGGATGGCATGGACTGCACCCTCAGCAAATTTGCAGATGACATTAAACTGGGAGGAGTGGTAGATACGCTGGAGGGTAAGGATAGGATACAGAGGGACCTAGACAAATTAGAGGAATGGGCCAAAAGAAATCTGATGAGGTTCAACAAGGACAAATGCAGAGTCCTGCACTTAGGAAGGAAGAATCCCATGCATTGCTACAGACTAGGGACCGACTGGCTAAGCAGCAGTTCTGCAGAAAAGAACCTTGGGATTATGGTGGATGAGAAGCTAGATATGAGTCAACAGTGTGCTCTGTTGCCAAGATGGCTAACGAAATTTTGGGCTGTATAAGTAGGGGCATTGCCAGCAGATCGAGGGCTCTGTGTGAATACACAATTTAGTTCTTAGCAACTGGTGTTCAAGTTGAAAACTACTATTTATCATACAAATGTAGGGTGGGAAGGAAACTCAAGAGGTCATCATTTCCAGGTACCCTCACTGAGGCAGGACCAAGTACATCAAGACCATCCCTGACAGCTGTTTCTCTAACCTGTTTTAAAAATCTCCAATGATAAGGTTTCCACAACTTCCAAGTTTCCAGCTGGAATCTTACTCCAGAACTTAACTATCCTTATAGTTAGAAAGTTTTTCCTATCTAACCTAAATCTCCCTTGCTGCAGATTAAGACGATTACTTCTTGTCCTACCTTCGGTGGACACAGGAAAAATTGATCACTATCCTCCTTAACATATTTGAAGACTACTATCAGATCCCCCTCAGTCTTCCTTTCTCAGATTTTTTAACTTTTCCTCATAGGTCAGGTTTTCTGTTATTATTTTTGTTGCTGTCCTCTGAACTCTAATTTGTCCTAAAGCATGGCACCCAGAAATGGACACAATATTCTAGCTGAAGCCTCTCCAGTACCAGATAGAACAGGACAATTACCTTCCATGTCTACATACAACACTCTTGTTAATAAATCGCAGAAAGATATTGATATAAAATCATATATTTCTGAAGTTTAATTTTCAGCTAAAAGATTTTGCTTGTTTACGTTTTTTAAAGTTTATTTAATATTTCCATTCTTCCTGCTCATCTGGTCACTTTTTTGGAATGAACTTTCTTGAAGTCTACTGCCTGGCAAAGTAGCGGATATTTGCAGCAGACTCCAGGGCTTTCACTATAGGGCTTTAGTGTGTGTCTCCTGAAAGCTCACTATAAAGCTGTAAATACGGCATGCCAGCAAGGTATCTCTGCGCTACTCACCTTATTTCGCTGCATGGTTAGTCTTTCTGATGTCTTTAATCGATATGGCATGGCTGACAATTTGGATTGAAGTGGAATGAGAAAAGAATATTTCCCTCAAGAGCCGCCAGAGTAAGTAATGTGTGAAGGAGTATAAGGTGTACAGAGTGATTGCAGTCATATGCCTCAGGAAATTCAGGGATGGAAGATATTGTAGCACAGTATTCCAATTATTGTGAAATATTTTAAAGTAAAGAAAAGTGGTTAAAATAAAATATACAGGTTATGTGATACAGCACAGTTTCTATCATTCGTTGGGCTCTATGCCCATTGCCTCTTTTAATATTTCTATTTTGTAGCTGTGCGGTATCTTTTCCCTTTGGTCTGTGAACTAGACAGAGAAGAACTAAAAGCAGAAATCCATCGGGTTGTCTTGTGTGATTAAAACAATTCTTTGCAGGCCATGTGAGCAGAACACAAAAATCTGCTCGATACATTCAGGGTTACTGCCTCCATTCCCCTTCCAAACCCCACAAGCTTGAATGTGTGATCAGAGTTGTAATGTTTGGCAACAAACAGATTGAAGTCGGTAGATAGTTTCTCTTTTACATTCCAAAACACCACAAGCTAGAAAGAAGCCAGTTTAGAGCGGCAAGTCAGAAACAGAATGAGTTAATATTTTCTTCAATATATTTAATCTTTTTTTCTCTTAATTAATTATCCAGAAAAGCCCTTTATTTTTTACAATTTTGTTCTTTACTTGAAATCAAATAATGATTGCATTATGTCTTATGGGTTGTTTGTGAACTATTTGTTCAGACTATTTCTTAGGTTATTTGCTAATCATTGTTTGTGATTAGTTAAATACCTTCTAGGAGACTCTGACTTTTCTTTAATATTCTTGGGAATAAAAATCATCATAGTTGTCCATGCAAAACACATAAAGAAGGTCATATCAGTGAAGCAAATGTCTGTGAATCCTTTCCTGTTGTATTTGCCCAGTATCTGCTGTACTCAGAAACAAACCAAATTTTACAATGAATTTAAGAATTGCAAGTAAAAGTCGTTCTTTTAACAACAAAAATTCAAAGAAAACATTCAGTGTGTGACTGATTACTGAAATAAAATTTAGTTTCAAATGTTTCATAAGACTTCCATCTCCCCTGCCAATCAATCTACAAATCAATCTGCTTGGCCCTATTTAGCTCCCATTGCAAATAATTGGAGTTTTGCCACTCATTTTAATGGAAACATGATCAGATTTAATTTATTATTTTCAAAAATTAAATCTTTCATGAAAAGAAAGTGAAAGAGTAAGAGTACGTATGAGGAATCAATGGGGCCAAACATTACTCAGAGGTCTCACAAAGAACGTATCAGTTCTATTATATCTCATTTCACACAGCCGTCATTTTTTCCTTTGATCTTTCCTTTCTACCTCTTTCTACCTATTTCTTTTCTTTTTTCTCCATAAGTTTCTTCCATTATCATACTTCTTCAGTCATGGGGCTAGTGATATGCAAAATTCTAAAATTTGGGGGATTCTGATCACATGCTAATGGTAGTAATAAATATTTTGTGTTTATATAACTTCATTCATCCAAAGATCTCCAAGTTCTGTACACATGCAAATAAATTCTCAGCACCCCTGTGATGTAGTTATTATTACATTAGAATCTTTTGAATTGTGACACCACCTTGGACAAGTTAATGACTTGATTAAGCACCCAATTAACAGTAGAGCCTCCCCCCGCAACCCAAAATTTAAATGACTTAGAATAAAATGTTGTATTGAATAAATATAAAGGATTTTTTTCAGTGTGCTTCATCTGTATTTCTTCCTCTTTTAATGTTTATGCTGTGTCTTTGGAAATAAAATATCAGTGTTTGCTGGCTTCAATGAGAGTAGGACTGGGCCCTTGTTAAGCACAATTTAATTCATCGACACCAGTCAAATGTGTTCCCTTTAAGCAGAATTCTTGCTAATACTGTCCTGATTATTCATTGGCTATTATCAAGTTAAATCAGTTCACTGGAACACTACATAAGGAAGCTGATATCATGGTTAATGCCCCAATTCAGCAAGATATATAAACATGTGCTTAGGTGCTTTGCTGAATCAAGGCCAAAGCCCAGATCCTCAAAGTTATTTAGGCATCTAACTCCTCTTGAAATCAATGAATGTTAGACCCCAAAGCTCTAAGGTATTTAGGTGCCTAAGTCCCTAAGGAACTAGGGCCTGATTTTGCTCTCTTTGAACTCAAAGGCAAAATTTGCACTGCCTTCATTAGAGCAAAATCAAGCCCTAAATCCTGCTCACCTTACTATTGAGTGTGTATATGTTATAGTATGCACTTACCACCAGAGCACCCCCTCGTGCTCAGACATAGCACTGCAGGGACTCTTCCTCTCTAGCATCCCCTTGTGTCCTGGTTCCACAATGGTCTGCTGCATCCATATTTCTAGCCCTCTGGCCAGGTCAGCTCACAGTCCAGAGACAGTCCCCTTCCAAAGTTAATAGAAAGCAAATTAAATTTTAACTCAACATAGTGACCTGTGCATTAAAGTCCATAATATAAACACTAGTCCTTCAGGCCAATGGTGGGCAACCTATGGCCCGTGGGCCACACATGGCCCGTGAGGGTAATCAGCTAGCGGGCCGCCTGAGAGTCCCTGCAGCCCGCGCCACTTCCCGCAACTCCCATTGTCCGGGAATGGTGAATCACGGCCACTGGGAGCTGCAGGCAGCCATGAAAATGTAAACAAACTCTCTGGTTGCCCTACACTGCTCCAGGCCAATGTTGTAAAGGTTAGGTCCTGACTGAGCCAGGTTTCTTGAGTAAGGGCAAGGACAGCCTTCCTTCTCTCTCCAGGCTTCACCCAAAACTGGGCCCTCGTAAAATCTACCTGCCCTTTTTATCTGATTTGCTGGGCTCTGATTGTCTTCTGCATGCTCCCAACCCTTCTAAATACTGGAGAACCAACTCTCACTGGTTCTGCCTTCAGCTGATCATGGGAGGCCTTTCTAGGCTGCCTCCTGAGGTCTGAACTTGCTGCTCTCCTATTCTAGTGGGGCACCTTCTTAGGGCAAGGTGTGCCAAGTCAGTGGGGGCCTCCAGCAGGGGACAGTGAGTGCCTGGTACACCCCATCACAGTATACCTATTGTAATAACTGTGATGGGCAGACCTAGGCCCACCCAAAATTAAGGGCCTATCCCCTCAATCAAAAGGGAAAAGCCACTGACCCCTTTAGGGAAATTATCACAGGGACAACAAATGAAAAAACAGGGACAGGTATGAGGGTCACAATGCCCCCATCACATTATAGTTAGCAGAATTTCACCCAGGGAGTTTCATCTCCTCTTCCATGTAGAGAACCTGAGACAGAGAGAAAATGAAGGATCTTCTCAGTACCAGAAACAGTGGGTGGAATAGAACCCTGAAGGAAGCTATGAGGTAGATAAGTTCAGATACTTAACCAAACCTTACCCCACACTTGTTGAGTTTTCCCACTGGACAGGAAATATCCTAATACAGCCTTTCTTGGGAGACATATGATATTTCCTGTTTCTGGTGGGATGAAACTGCTAAGTACAATCTTTTTTGGACAACTTCATTTGTTTTTATTTTATTTCTGAATCCACCGGAACAAGGAAGTGCTTTGTTACACAACAATTAAAAATAGCGGATGAAAACATCACCTGAATGTTTCCAATCTTAGGAAAAAGTTTGTGTTTCATTTAAGTTGAGAAGGAAGGTTCAGGTTGATTCTTATATTATCTAAACAGGTTTTCCCAGTCCTGTGTGCCATTTTCAGTTGTCAAGCATTACCTTTTTAATATTTGCATTTATTTTATTTTATTTCTGTTTCTTGTCATGTAATCTATTTACTATATTTTGCTGTCCGTTACATTAGCATAAATCCAGAGTCATTTCTTTGACTTCATTGGTTTTACTCCAGATGCATATTGATGATGTAACTGAGAGAAGATTTTGGCTGTAAGATATTTTCTCCTTCATATTTATTAACATTAAAAACTTTCCAGCTTCTTCCTTTAGTCCTTCAGCAAAAGCCTCTTAAGCCTCAGGACAGCCCTAGAAACAAGCTAATGTGGTTTGTGTAAAAATGATGCTTGACCTATTCCATAATGGGAGCATGCTACTTGCAGATAAGGAAGCATGAGTTATAAATTTCCTGCCAACAACTCTTGATGAACTTGGGAGTTTATATTCACACTCTCTAGCCAAAAACAGGCCTCCTTTAGACTGCAAAAAGGAAAATAAATCTTGTTCCCTATTAAAGGGTATTTAATTGGGCTGCCTTCAAGAACTATCAAGAAGGAGTCTGAGTTCAAATCTTAGATCTGATCTCTTATCATCTTCCCATAATGGAGACTCCTTGTGGGGATTAATTGGTCCAGACAGGTTTAAATTGAGTTATTATTAATAAGACTTTATAAGAATAAATCAGGTTTTTTTTGAATGGGATAATGAAGACTGTGGAGGAGAGATTCAGGATTTGCCCTGAAGAGGAGGGATTGGTTGCTGAACTGAGGAGAGGGAAAGCTTGTCCTAATATATAGCGAGAGTAGCTATATAAAGCCGTCATAAAGGTCACCATGCACTTTCATCTTATATCTTGCACAGATCACAACCTGTATATAAGTACTTGAACAGGTTTGCCCACAGGTAAATTCTTCTTCTGGAGGTGGTAGTGGTGGGATGGAGAGGGGAGAGGAGGAGAGTGGGAGATTGTGAGACAAAGCACCAGGAATTGTACAAGAGAACATTATTTTTGCAGTCATATTTCTTTATATTATTCTTTATATTTTCTGCTGTAAAAGGCATTCAGACAAATTTTCAGAGGCATTCACTAATTCTGTTTACCTTGATAGTGTGCTTTTGTGCTTAATTTTCAGAGGTATGGTCCCTCAATAAGAACTACAAATCCTTAGCACCTCAGAAAACTGGCCACCAAGTGCCTCAGTTTGGACACTCAAAACTGAAATAGTATAGAAAGGGTTGGATTGAGATATTGCACCTAGCTCAGAGGTTCTCAAACTGGGGGTTGGGAGCCCTCAGGGGGTCACAAGGTTATCACATGGGGGGGTCACGAGCTGTTAGCCTCCCCACCAAACCCCACTTTGCCCATTTATAGTGGTGTTAAATATACTAAAAAGTGTTTTTAATTTATAAGGGGGGGATCACACTCAGAGGCTTGCTATGTGAAAGCGGTCACTAGTACAAAAGTTTGAGAACCACTGACCTAGCTGATAGCAAGGGGCACTATGTAACTCTAGTACCCTAGGAGCAGAAGAAGGAGGAAACGGGGGCTATGAGGACAATTCCAAGTTTACCCTTGCTCCAAGAAGGAAGTAATATGTTATTGTTGCATGCTAGTATTAAGAGCATTGGAAGGGACCTCAAGAAATCATGTAGTCCAGCTCCCTGTATTGAGGCAGGACCAAGTATACCTAGAGCCATCCCTAGCATATTTGAAAACTATCAGTTCTCCTCTCCCCACCCCTCCATCAGTCTTCTTTTCTCAAGACTAAACATGCCTGTGTTTTTAACCTTTATAGGTCAGTTTTCTAAACCTTTTATTGTTGTTGCTTTCCTCTGGACTCTCTCCAATTTGTTAACATCTTTCTTAAAGTGTGGTGCCCACAACTGGACAAATTACTCAAGCTGGGACTTCACCAGTGCTGAGTAGAGTGGAACATTTACCTCCCATGTCTTATATATGACACTTGCGGTCATACACCCTAGAATGATATTAGCCTTTTTCGCAACTGCATCATATTGTTGACTCATATTCAATTTGTGATCCACTATAACCCCAGGCCATTTTCAGCTTTACTACTACCTAGACAAATATTCCCAATTTTGTAGTTGTATATTTGATTTTTTTCTTCCTAAGTGTAGTATTTTGCACTTGTCTTTATTTAATTTCATCTTGTTGATTTCAGGTCAATTTTCTAATTTGTCAAGGTCATTTTAAATTCTAATTCTGTCCTCCAAAGTGCTTGCAACCCCTCATAACCCAGTTTGGTGTCATCTGCAATTTTTTTATGCATACTCTCCACTCTATTATCCAAATAATGGGAAAACATTAATAGTACCAGACCCAGGACAGACCACAGGTAAAACCCTCACTAGATACAGCCACCCAATTTGACAGGGAACCATTGATAATTACTCTTTGAGTACTTTTTCAAAACCACATTGCATCCTCTTTATAGGAATTTAATCTAGATCCCATTTCTCTACTTTGCATATGAGACTATTGTGTTAAACAGTGTCAGAAGCTTTACTAAAATCAAATTATATTTCTTGTTCTACTCCCACCCTCCATCCACTAGGCCAGTAATCCTGTCAAAGAAGGAAATTAGACTGGTTTGGCATGATTTGTTCTTGACAAATCCTTGTTGGCTATTATTCATCACCCAATTATCCATTTAGATGCTTACAAATTGATTATATGGTAATTTGTTCCACTATCTTTCCAGGTATCAAAATTAAAGGCTGACTGTTTCAGGATAGCCGGACGGACAGCTGAGGCTGAAGCAGGGTGCATGATGGGGCAGTCTGTCAGAACTACCAAGCTGCTGAGAATTCTTCTGGGAAGGTAGTGATATTGAGCAGAGTGGAGTGGCTTCTTCTATTAGGAGCCCATATACCTGCCTTGGGGTTACCTGGTTAGGCAGTTGCTTGTGTATTGTCTGGGCCCTGGTTGACTGGCATGGGCCTATTCTAGGACTCACAGGAAATTGCCTCATATGACTCACCAGTTCAGGCTAAGGGATGACTCATCACAGACTGGTCTATAATTCACTGGGTCCCCTTTGTCCCCCTTTTTAAAGATAGAATGCTATTTTGCCCTTATGTGGTCTTCTGGGACCTCTCCCATCCTCTGAGTTCTCAGAGATAATTGTTAATAGTTCTTAGATTGCTTCAGCTAGTTTCTTAAGTATCTTTGGTTGAATTTCATCTGCCCCTGCCGATTTATATATAGCTGACATCTAAATATTCTTGAACCTGTTCTTTTTTAAATTCTGGCTTGTGTTCTTTCTCTTTTGTTGTTAATAAATAAATGAATGGAGATATCCTATCTCCTAGAACTGGAGGGGACCTTGAAAGATCATCAAGTCCATGCCCCTGCCTTCACTAGCAGGACCAAGTACTGGTTTTTCCCCTGATCCCTAAATGGCCCCCCTCAAGAATTGAACTCACAACCCTGGGTTTAAGCAGGCCAATGCTCAAACCACTGAGCTATCCCTCCCTCCTTAATATTGTGTTAAACATCCAGTCTCAATAAACGTTGTTAGAAAAGACTGACACAAACTTGGCATTAAACAACTCAGCCTTCTTGGTGTCATCCATTATTAGCTTTCCTTCCCTGGACCTATACTTTCTTTCATCTCTCTCTTGCACCTAATGCATTTATAGCACCTCCTCATATTGCCTTTATGTCCCTTGCTATAAATAACTCATTTTTTGCCTTTGCCTTTCTGATTTTGTTCCTACATGCTTGTGCTATTCTTTTATCCTCTTTAGCAATTTGTCCACGCTTCTACTTTTTGTAAGATTCCTTTTTGAATTTCAAGTAATTAAAAATTCCTGAAGCAGTCATATTGGCCTCTTACTATTCTTCCTATCTTTCATTTGCATTGGAATAGTTTGCTGTGTGTGTTTAATATTGTCTCTTTGAGAAACTGCCAATTTTCTTTTTCCCCTAGATTTTCCTCCCATAGAACCTTACCTACCAGTTCTCTGACTTTATTAATGTCTGCTTTTTTGAAGTCCATTGTCCTTATTATGCTGCTCTCACTCCTTCCTTTCCTTAGAATGATGAAATCTGTCATTTCATTATACTTTCACCACATTTCCTTTCATTTTCAGATTCACAACTAATTCCTCTCTGTTAGTCAGAATCAAGTCTAAACTAGTTGTCACACAGCTTACTTCATCCACCTTCTGAAACAAGAAGTTGTCCCCAACACACGCTAACATGTTACTTATTTAAATATATGCTAAATAAATAAATAAATAAATAAACATTGCATTTATTCAAGGTTAGGCACCAACAAAAACAAGATACTGAAGAGCAACAGATTACTTCCCCCTCCAGCTGTCTTAGCTCTGCCTACCAGCATATTGGAGGGGTGTTAGAGCCTCCATCCTGAGAACCAGAGTGACTACTGCAGCAAAAGGGGAGTCTTTGGTAGCACTACTCCTTTGGAACTCTCTGGGATCTGTGAAGAAGCGAGGCTGTGAGAGGACAGAGCAGGTGTAATGTGTACCAATTTATCAAGTGGATATTAAACATTGGAATGTATAGCCGCAAAGAAACTAGTTTAGCAGAATATGCAACAAGCATAGAAAGTGGAACTCAAGGAACTACAGCATGTGCTGCCACACACTTTGCTCCATCTACCTGTGCAATCCAAATTGTGCAGCAATTGTTTACTACAGCGTGAAGTAAATTCAGGAGGTAGATGAAATTTTGCTATAGGGCCTTACTGGCTATGATAAAGTACAGCTCTTCAGGCTTTAACAAAAGTCACTTAATATTATTTACTTCTTACAGGAAAATTTGCCAACTAGGCATTTTCCTTAAATAACAGTAACAACAAAGACTCATTTCTTTTATTATTCTATAACTGGACTGGCCAGATAAAGGCAGTCATATAATTAAGTTAATGATGAGTTTCTAACACAGGTGAGAAAATTTACCAAGGTATGCATGTAGGTAAGAACATAGATTCAGATCTATAAGTTATCATTTTACCTTCTGTTCAGATTTCATCCGTCTAATGATAAATACTGATCCCTCAGTAGTATGTTTCAGGGAATTCAGTGGAATAAAAATACACACCACTGAAATTTCTTAAATTTTGTGCCAGATCAATAATATTTGTCCATCCCTGCATCTCCTTTGTTATAATAATCATTTTATGCTTTGTTTGAAAAAGTAATATTTTAAATAAAAAAATCCCTCTTTGAACAAAACTGCTAGTACTGAGCCATTATCTAAATTCAAAAGAAGTTAAATCCTAGCTACCCTTCTGGAAAAAAATATTCACATACTGTTAACTGAAGAATAATTTAGTGATGGGGTATGCAGGAATGAATGCAGGAAGATGACATGGACTCCGTCCATCCTCAGATACTGCTATGTGTTTGATCCAGTATGACTTACCCAGAATTTCCATAGCCACATAAACCTCAAGGCTGCCCAGATGCTGACTGTGTGGCAGGCCAGCCTCTTACCATAAAGGTCAGAATGCTGAGGAAGACATGCAGGAAAAACATAAAAACAAAAACTGGGCATTTGGGAGTTGCAGAGCTAAACAGAGGTAAAACTTCCTATTGCCCATATTCTATAACCACCCGCTACTGTGGCCACAGAGTCTGTGGAAGTTGTTTCTGCCTTGCATGACCCCAAAGGCGTGGAGTGGACGGACATAATTAATGAGTCTGGGCCCAACCTATAACAACAGGCCATAGACTAATATTTTCCTTTCTTTATGTCATTGTGGGAACATGAAGAAGGCATCCCTATCACTGTCCTGGTCAGATGAGACCTGATCCAAAGCTCATTGAAGTCAGTGGAAAGTTTCCCATGGACTACAGCTAGCTGGAAAATTTTCATCAAAGGTTTTCCATTGGAAACTATTTCTACTAAACTTTTTTTTTTAAATCATATCAATGTTGATTAAATGAAAACATTTTTTTTCCAAAAACAATCTTTTTGTTTTGTTTTGGGGAAATAAATCTTTTTGTTTTTCAAAATGAAATTTGAATTTAGAATTTTTTATGTTTGTATTTTAATTAATTTTATATTGTTATTAAACAATATGTCATATGCCATATTATACTACAATATGGCATGATATGACATATTGTTTCATAACAATGTAAATATTCTAAATATTCTATTATTTTATGGTATTAAAACATTGTATTTTATTGTATTATAACAGTTGCTGCTAAGTATTATTTTTTAGATGAAATCGTCTCCTCTTTATGTTGTAATGAAGAGTTTGACAATTTATCTTATTTGCTTCTTATAACACAAACAGGAGTCACTAAAAAATAAGATGTGTCAATCTGTACTAACAAACAGCTGCCCTTATATATTTTTTGGCAAAAATTAAAATTAAAAGCCACAGTGAAATAAAAATGTCCTTTTGAAAACATTTTCAAAAATATTTCAAAAGGATTTTGGGGGGAGTTTTTGTTTCACAGGACATATTAAAAATATTTGTTTTCATTTCAATTCAAACCAAAACCAAATTTCAAAATGGCAAAATTTCCCATGGAATGGAAATTCCAAGTTTTGAGCAGCTCTGCCACTGACTTCAGGGAGTTTTGATCAGGCCCAGTTAGAGGAGGCAAAGCAGTAAGTCTCCATGTCTTTCACACTTTTCATTCTTGTCATTATCAGGAAGCTCAGGTGGATCTGGAAGCTAAAATATCACCTGGTATTTTGGCCATGCAGGAAATGTGCAGTACAGTGCTTTGCCAGTTCTATCCAATCCTAGACTCTCACAGCGCTAGGTTCTGGGTCTGCTGAAGTGGGGGCAGGCATTTGGGGTCCCCAGTGAGCATTTACCAGAGAAGTGTGCTCCAAGCAAGCATGAATGTGAAGGTCAAGCACATTCTCCAGACAGTGCTGTACAGAATCCTGAATGTCTCTGTGACATTCAGGGGTTTAGCTTCAGCCTTGAATGTCAAAAAACAAATGACATGCAGCACTCAGGCTTCAGCACGCCTCCCACATCAATCCATCTTAAAATACTTCTGGGAATTATGTAGAGTTTTGAATAATTTGTACAGGTTCGTTTACAACTCCCATAGAATTTTGTGTGTGAAAGAAATGCTATTCCAAAGCATTGCCTGAATAAGGAATTAGACTGGTTTTAATCATCCACTTTCTGCTGCTTAAAAGAATTAAAACCTTCTGCAGAAAAGTGCTTAAATCATGTTGGCTCCTGAATTGTTGCATGTAACTTGCCACATTTCAAAGCTAAAAGTAAATGTGTGAAATCCAAATAGATGTAGCAGGACTAGGAATGCATATTGCTTAGTGTCTGTAAGCTCTGCTATGTATTTGTAACTTGAATACAAAAATCATCAGTCATGATTGTACCGATCGCAGAAAGAAGTTAATTGAATTGGCTTCTGATGAAAAGGGAACCAAGAGAAATTTGTGACACAAATAGACATAGAACTTTCATTTTCCATGGCATCCCAGTTAAATAGTCAAAAGATCCTCTGCATGTATGTATAATCACTTCAGATATGTTAATTGTTCAATGAAATAGAATAGCCCGTCTGTCTTTTCACCTTAACAATATTCGTCCTGTACATGGATGATTATAAAAAGTATTTTGATACACTGAAGCAATCTATTTGATGTTTGTTCTGTAGTTTCGCAAAACATGCGCCTGAAATAGGAATATATGAAATATGACTCTTCTGAAGCCACTTGGATGTGATCTGCCTCAGATGAGCACCTAAGTCATTAGCCATTATACAGTACGTTACACAAAGGATGGGACCTTCAGGTTATTAGAATACAGTTGACAGCTGAACTTAATTGTGACATACCCATAATGAATTTCATCCCTTCATCTAGAGAAAGGAAAAATGCTTTCCACTCTATTGGCCTCACGCATACACACATGCTGGAATGAGGGACATTTCAGCAGAGGGGGTCAGATATCTTTTGATATAAATATCTGAAGGAAGCACATAGTAATAGATGTGTGTCTGCTATTATTCAATCAATCCTTACTTGCTTTAGGGGAAGTTGAGTAAATGATTTATATGACAAGGTTAATAGTATAACACATATTCCCTATAGGGAAAAGGGAAACAAGTCCTAACTTGCAAAGAAAATTTAATTTTCACAGAGAATGTAAAATTGTACAAAGCATACAGAACTCCATTCTTATTAATGGTAATGCCAACAAAACTAAATGCCAGAAATGGATGGTACTGTACTATATTTCATTGAAAAGAATTTAGATTATTAAAGTTATCATTATTAAAATTGTCTGAATGTAGCATTCCTGAAAGGTACTAGATTGCTAGATCTGGAGAATCTCCTGTTTAAAAGGCAGCATAGGTGTAAATTGTTCCACCACTATGCAGCAACTCAGATCTGTAGGAGTAGTCTCCAGGTATGAGAGTCTATATGTCTATTCAATCCTTGGCCTAGGCTGATGGATGGTCAATCAGCCCTCACTGGAAGGTGGGTTAATATGTGATGTACACACAAGAAGTCAGCCTACATGATCACAAGGTCTCTTCTGGCCTTATAATTTCTGAGTCCATGGACTCTTTACTGGGACTGGACTGAAACCACAATCCCATTTCACACAGGATACCAAACACCCATCAGATGGCAATCTCTGGCAACGTCATCTTCATTTGAACAAAATTAACTGGTAACATAGAGGTGAAAGGCTCTCACATTATCAGTCCACATCTCACAGCATGCAGGTGGGAGAAGGGGTGCATACTTCCCCAATAGATTGAAAGTCAGGGAGGCTAAAAAATATTCAAGCAGCCCACAGAGAAAGCTGAGAGCTGACAGCTGTGAAAAGCTCTCAGCCTGGACGTTGGGACTCAGGTCCATCAAGCCAAAAATAACCTCTCTCAATACCCTGGCAATTGGAAACAGTGCCCTGTGGCCCACCGACCCTGAAAATTTTTGAGAATCTATTCTTGTTACTCTGTCCCAGCTGGGGAGGAGTGGGGTAGCTATTATAAAGGAAGGATTTTCATTGGGATCTCCTACTGAAAAGGGAAATCTGCCAAAGGGCCAGGACAGACACTGAGAAACCATAGAAGTGGAACAAGCCCATGCAGTGAGCTTTCATAAAAGGGCTAGAACCAATCTCCAGGGAGAAAGCCCTGATATGCTTTGCTCACTACCAGAACCAGAAGCACTCTGAGAAGCCAAGAAAGGGGTTGGGGAGAAGAGCCTAGAGATAGTCCAAGATAGGATGAAGTCCAGGGAAGCAGGAAAGGGTGCGAAGGAGCAGACCTTGGCTGCTCACTACACGGTCCTTGGACTGAAACCCAGAGTAGAGGGAGAGTGTGGGTTCCCCTACTGGCCACCAAGCAAAGTGGGGTAAAATCTCCTGATTCATGGTGTAAGGCCTACTGAAAGTCCGAGACAAGGGGTATAAAAACCACTGGGCCCATGTCAGGGAGCTGACACAAGGTCATTGAATTATTTGCTGGTCAAACTTTTGGTTATCATGGGAGGGACTATTGGTGACCTGGCCAGAGAGCTGGGTCAGAAGAAGAAGTAGACCCCCAAGGGCTGGAAAGGCTGTCATCAGTGAGTGCCAAAGGAGAGCCTGCTATGCCATACCCACCCACAAGGTGATACACTGCTCAGTGACTCACCCTTCAACAGCCTCATTCCAGCCAGTTTAGGTTAATCTGTGATACTGTTTGCAAGTGAAAAAGAATATCATGATTTTCTGATACTCAGCACATTCAACAATGTGTATTTATAGCTAAAAATGTGAGCTTCTTCACGCCCATATGGGTTTTCCACAGATATCTGTGCATTTGCTAGAATCTGGCCAAATCCCAAATCCTATGGCTGGAGGTGGATAAATCAGAAGAACAGTTTTCTGGCCCTCTCCTGTGCACTGGGAAATCAGAGATTTTTTATCATCACCATGCTGGCACATGAAGACAATGTTCACTGTCACTGATATTTGTTTCTGACACATTTGTGATTACAAAAATGCAGTGTTTTATGCACTGGGGACAGAGAGGGGAAGACACTGCATGGCCTTAAAGTGCAAAATGAAAATAAAACACAGTTCTAAAACCGGTGAAATCTGTTTTCTGTAGCTATAAGAGAAAAAGTCAAATTCTTTGGTGGTGTCTTTCAGCCATTATATCTGTCCACCTCCTTCTATGGTCTCCCCAGTAGTATCTAATGTAAACAGACAATGAGTGATGGTGATGGTGAAACTGTACAAGCAAAGACAAAAGAAATTGCCATTTGCATTAGGAATGACATGACATAGGACTGACTCCTTCAAGAGCTTATGTATGTGAGCAAATGGGTTTATTCAGGGCTGGGGCAGGGGTTGGGGTGTGGGACGGAGTTCGGATGCTCCAGGCAGCACTTTACCTCAGGCGTCTCCCGGAAGTGGCGACATCTCCCTCTGGCTCCTAGGCACAGGGGTGGCTGGTGGTTCCGCATGCTGCCCCTGCCTGCAGGCACCGCCCCCGCAGATCCCATTAGCCACGGTTCCTGGCCCATAGGAGCTGCAGAGTCAGCACTCAGGGTTTGGGGGGACAGTGTGCAGAGCCCCCATGGCTGCCCCTGTGCCCAGGAGCCAGAGGGAGATGCTGGCAGCTTCCTGGGAGCCACACAGAGCCAGGAAGACACCGTAACTGCCCCGCTGTGGGGAGCAACCGGACTTTTAATGGCCTAGTGAGTGCTGCTGACCAGAGCCACCAGGGTCCCTTTTCAATTGGGCATTCCGGTCGAAAACTGGAAGCCTGAGAACTCTAGGCTAGGCACCACTTACTTCTCTCTTTGGACCTCCTTTGTGGGACTCAAGTGATGACTAGGCTTCACGTTAGCTCTCTGCATAGGGATGAATTCCACCCTTTGCATAGGCTTGGATTAGGATAAAAGGAGTTTTTCCAATGTGTTGTCTAACTCGTTTTAACCAGAACTTTTTATGAGTCTAGTGTACACAGAGGAAGTCATATTTTAACACATGTTAACTTGCCAAGGTGGATTCCTCTTGACAATCTTGACCAGCTACACATGCTAAAATACCACTTGCCCCCTCCTGCACCCAGATCCCCTGCCCCAGCCCAGATCCCCCTCCTACACCCTGAACCCCTCATTTCTGGCCCTACCTCTGCTCAGTAATTCTTTTCTTACCCGTTCTGTTTTCCTTATATGGGATAAAGTTACACTCTCTGAGATAAATTAATCTCTACATATTTCCATATTAGTTTTATTCCTTGTATGTTATGGAAATGAATAAATCATGTCTGCTTTCTCTCAGAGCACTAAAAGGATTGGGACAGCTCAGGGAGTCTCTTCCCTACCTCTAGTTCACCTCCAGCTACAGAGAGGTGCATGATTGTGCTCATGGTATGCAAAGGCAGAGGACAGCCAGTGCCTTTGACAACAATGACATGGGCAGGGGCATGCTTATGTTCATGGGAAACTGTGTCTCCAGGCATTAGTTTGCAACTGTGAAACAGTGCTGTGGGCGTACAGTCTACACCTGTTATATAGGTAGAGTAACTGAAGCTGCTCAGCATACTGCATGCAGCCCCCTTTGAAGCATTATCTAGCCTGGAGCACTAACGTGCCACAAAAATCTTCATGTAAATTTTAGGTCCAGTTTGCCACTGAGTAGGCAGGGCCTTGGGTATAATGCTTAATGCTTTGGTTAAGGCCACACGGGTGGAGGGGTGTATGAGGTTTGCCTATTGTGACATGAGCTGCAGTATTGCTCTGTGTATATGTTTTTTATATATAAACTCTATTTTGCCTTGTCAAGTTATTATGATGAATTATCAACCAATGATGAAATCTGCTCTCCCAATCCTTTTCCATGATGAAGGCTGATAATGAAGTAAACCAAATGATATTTTACTTACCTTTCAAAACAACTACTCATCCTCACCCCACTCCAGTGGGAAGCAGAATTTTACAATACTAATAAATCTATAACTTTCTAGCTACTGTACTGCTACAGTGAAATCCTGACTCTACTGAATTTAGTCACCAAACTCCCATTGATTTCAATGGGATCAGTATTTCACCCTTCATCTTTAAATACTCCCTTTTATATACTGCTTTTACATTTGCTCTACTATAGATTTATATTCACTCTTTTCAATGTATGTAAAAGTATCTGAGACATATGTTCATGATATTGTTTTAATATGTTAAATCCTTCATTTTCTAACATATTTTCAACTTGTCTTTTTCATATACTTCAAAATGCTTTGAATTAAGACCTTCATATGTTCTTGTTAGTTCACAGAATTTGCTTATCGCTTTCCTCATTTAAGTTGTTCTAGGTCTACAATTTTACTGTAGGGAAAGACTTGTTAATACCAAATTCGTCATGCAATATTTTTAGTAGCACCTCTAACTTGTAAACTTATTTTAATATGTTTACTGTAATTCTGAGTAGTGAAGAAAATGAAAAAAGATTCTGTCTTTAAAGTCATATTAGACTGGGGGAAAATGTTTTCTGTATGCAATATGGGATTATATTAAAAAATACATTGTATTTATTATATCATTTTTGGTTGTTTAATATATATTATACTCTCAACATTTTGCCTATTTTGTCACCTACTGAAATGCAAACTGTTTACAATAATGATAAATATAAATATTCTGAGTTGCTGTTGTTTTTATTTGTTTTTGTAATTTGAAATTAAGATGTCAACAGAATGGAGTCATTATTATAGTTTTATTTCTTTGTATATTCAATACTTTAAGAATTAATTTTTTTAATGATAAGATCACAGTTGGGATACTGAGGCGATATTTTAAATACATACAATTCATATATATGTACATACGATCTATCTATATATATTAAAATCATTTCACATCACTACCTCTGAATATGCATTTTGCTTCAAATATTATCTCCTCTGTTACCAGGCTATTTTTCATCTTCCTATGTGGTGTCTTAAATTAAGTAAAAAATAAATGACAAACAATTTTGTAATTGCTTTTTTTTTTAACACAATTAGGGAGCTTATTTTTCCTTGAATTGGGGAGGACACATTTTGAATCCTTGTTCAGAGCTTAAAAAACCTTTGGATGGCATTTTGAATTTAGTACAGCTATGTGAGGTGAAAGGCAACAACGCTCTTCTTTCAACCAAAATGTTGAGATTTCTTTCTTAACAACCTCTGATGATCCTGAGCAATTTAATGTCAATAGACATTTCTGTTTTCACACATGGATGGATAACAATTGCCTCTGAGGTGCAAATGTGATGAACTGCTGCCCATATCAGGCAAAGCCAAAAGGAGTCCAAAAAGTTGTAATATATTCCACAAACATTGGGCTAAATTGTTATCTACTGTTAAAAGGGTATTGAACTTTTAAAATAATGTAAACTTTACAGGCACTGTGATCTTTTCTGTAGACTAGAGAACTAAAAGGAGACATAAAGGTAATTATTGGCAACCAACTGCACTGAACTGCAGAACAAAAGCCATTTCTTTTTATGATGATAATTGAACAGACTGCTAGGCTTAGTAGGATAAAATGATTTCAAGCCTCTTTACACTGTGTTGTTAGGAGATTCAAGATGTGATGTCTTAATAAAAGAGAAATGTACAATCCTAAAAATATTGTGCTTCCCTTATATTTCTTCCACCCCCATACCATATGTCTGAACTGTATCACTTTGTCTTTCTTACAAGCTCAGTTCTTCTGTGTATCAAAGCACCACCACTGTAGGTTATTTTTTACTGGACCTTCATAATTACTCAACATGACTTCAGCAACATTCACTCACGCAGTGTTTGTGAATTAGGTCACTTATACATGCCTCTCTCCCCCATCCCTCAATGAATCACAGGAGAGTAGGTCTAGTGCTGGGTATCCAAACTGACATTATTTTCATGGGACTAGAAGTTAGAGCTCTTGGGCTGTATTCCCAGTTCTGCCATTGACTCACAGGATAGTCTGTGATAAATTCTTTACCCTTGGTGACTCACTCTCCTCAACTGTAAAAGAGTCCAGGAGTTAGGGAGCTATCTTTGGATTTGGGAGACCTGAGGTTCCATTCCCTTAATCACTTAGCCTTTCTGAGTCTGAGGGCCACATCTGTAAAATGGAGTAGCACAGGGGTGTTATGAAGCTAAATGCCTTAAAGATTGCAAGGAGCTCAAATACTATGGTAATGGAGACCAGATAGATACACAACCCTCAAAGGTGTTGTATGTCTTAAACTTATTTAAAGTTTCTAAAATTCGTTGATGATGTAAAACATTGTATAAATACTGAGAGAGTGGGGGGAATCCTGGCCCTATCAAAGTCAATGGAAGTTTTGCCACTGACTTCACTGATTTTGTCCTAAGTATTATTATCCCATTCCTGCCCTCCTTGCCAATGGCAGGGTGCTTTCTCTGAACAGGAAATGGAAAACTTTACTGAAATAGTAGAATATATTTGCTGGTCGTGATGCAATGTATATCACTGCCCCATATAAATATATATATTTAAAAAGCTTATCTGGCAGGTGCTGGTGTCTAGCTGCCAATGTACCAGAGCACATAATAACAGGGAGATCAGGTCAAACATATTTTTTTAAAAGATATATAGCCTTTTGTTTCTGCTGCTTTGTTTTGGTTCTTTTCTCTTTCGTACTGGGATGCCCGTAGGCAATGATTTGGAGAATTGGCTTGAGAGACTCTTCCTCCTTAGGGGATTTCTGACCCAGATCCCATTTCATTCCTCTTTAAAAGCTACTTGCATGTGAGATGTGGAACACCAGCATCATGCAGGATCCAATTGCACAGATGTTGGTTGGTGATAATGATACACCACACAGCCTACAATAGTCACAGTTAAAATGAGTATGTTTTCCTTCTCACAATAGAGATGTCCCTCTGCTTGTTCACACTGCTGGAAGCATGATTCTTTACAATCTTGTCATGAAAGTCTAAAATCCTTTATGAACTGGATACTAATTCTAGCTGTCATACTGAATAAGGGACAAATCCCCTTCCCCACCTAAATGTAGGCATGCAAGGCACAAAATGCAACAGAACATAGTGCAGACAGCGGAAAGGTGATGAACAGGATCTCTCCATCCATCTATATGAGTTGGTAGAAAGATCCTTTGGGGCTCTGGGAGACCAGTGGGTTGCACCATGTCAGAAACTTGGTGCTTTTCCCTCATGGCTGCCATCCTGTCCTTCAAATCCAATCTTTCAACAAACAAACAAAAACAAACAAAGTCTCTAGCCCTTTTGGTGGCAAAGATAATGTCCAAATGTGAATTAGACTTAACTGATGCAGTAATGTCTCATTAAGGCTATGTCTACACTTAAAACGCTATAGCGGCATGGCTGCAGCTGCACTGCTGTAGCACTTCAGTGTAGGTACTTACTACAGCAATAGGAAGGGGTCTCCCATTGCTGTAGCTATCCACCTCCCCAAGAGGCAGCAGCGAGGTGGACAGAACAATGTTCCCTCGACCTAGGGCTAGACCAGCGATTAGGTTGGCATAGTTACATCTCTCAAGGGTGAAGATTTTTCATCCCTTGAGAGATGTAGCTATATACATATACATTTTCAGTGTAGACCAGCCCTTAGTCTACTGCCTGAAACTACAGCTGGGAGAGGTGTGAATTGCCTTTTTATCTCATTGAAATGCTAAAGCATAATTAAGGCAATTAAAATGTCAGTGGTGTTAGCTGTTGTGTGTTGAGGACTGTGTTAGAATTACAAGCTATCTCTTTAAGAGTGGAGAGTAGAGTGGTTCTCTGGTACGGCTTGCAGGCTAGGGGGCTCTGTAGGGAAGCATGTGATCATCATATAAGTCAGGTTACAGACAGACAGCCTACAGTAATGTGGGTAGAATTTTGCCTCTTTGTTTTAGGGAGCAGTTTTGGTTCTCTCTCTCTCTCTCTCTCTCTCCCCCCCCCCTTTCTTTCTAGGTTATTGTGTGTTATTGTTCTGAATTTAAAGAAATAAAGTAGTGTTACATTACAACCTTCCAGCAAGTGCACTTATGGTTTATTCTAATTTTGCTGTGTGTATGCTGGGAGCACAATATTAACTACTTTAGTGCTGACTAAACATGCAGGAGAGAAGAGGAAAGATCCCCTCCTCATGTTCTACACAATCTATTGTGAGTGGTATATCATTCTGGAATTATGAGTGGGTAGAACATGGGTTGTGGGGGAGCTTGGGACAGCACCATTACATATGTCTTGATAATTGACCTTTATGTGACACAGGGATGAGGCAAAAACGGTGAAGGAAAAGGGGGCATAGAAGGGGCATACACAAAATGGATCCACTAGCCTCAAACTCTTGAAGATAGGATGTAGTGGGGTACATCTGCTACTCATCTTTCCCTAACAGTTGATGATTTTGTCCAACCATGCAGGCCCTAGTTTATTGGTGCAATTCCCATTGAATTTAATGGGAGTTAGACCTATGTGTCTAAGGGCAGAATTAGACCAAGACAGATTTTTATTTTTTTCCCTTTCCTTCAATGAGTAATGTCATGGATGTCTGATGCCTATTTCTTTAGATCAATCATTCACAGCCTCAAAGAGAGTCACCAGGGGAAACTTGCTCCCATTCCCCCCATTGGAATACTGCTGAAGCAAATTTACAACCAGTCTTAGATGCCGGAAGTCCCTAAAAATGCTGTGCTAGTGGCAGTTGAATGTCAGCAAAGCACTGTAGAAATTATTCTAGCTTCTGTTAAAAGAAGAAACTGATTTAGTTCAATGGAAATAAGATTTGTCAGTCATTCCAACAAAATCTATTTATATGCCGGAAACAATGGGAATAAAACATATGCCTAGAGATTCTTGTTCCTAGTGGCCCTAGAAAAGAGGACAAGAGAGACTCCACATCTAAATCTATAATATCATACACCCATTGTTGCAACACAAATGTTGAATTAGAGGAAATGTCCAAGAGGAGGATACAGTTTGGGATTAGTTCTTACATATAGTACTGGATTTCTGGAGCAATTTTATTGTACAACTAGGAGAAATGAACCCCTGTGCACAGTACAGTACTTTGTTTGTATTGAACTGTTGAAAATAGGTCCACTGCTGGCAGTTCTTGGTTGGCATAAGCATCCTATTCCCCCCGCTCTGACCCAGCTCCTGACTTATGGAGCTCAGAAAACATCTATCTTTCAGAATGATAATAGCCCCCTTGAAACAAAACCGTTTAATGGAAGAGTGGGATAGGATCAGAGGGGAAGCTTCAAGTCAAATGTCATTTCCATTTAAAATAGAGAAATGTTTAACCAGAAGATGTTAGAAACAGAGAGCTGAAGTCTCACACCCAGTGCTTCTCACTTTGTACTGTTCAGGCAGTGCAAAAGCATGGGGCAGTGCAATGCAAAGGGAAATTCCCCCTCCACAGAGAGTCCCATTGTGTTTTAAAAAGGTCTGGTTCTTCTAAGCTTCTAGAGTGAGCTATGATGTGTCCAGTCTTGAGTTGACTAGCTTAAGTTGAGCTAGGGATTCTTCAGTTCTCTGGATAATAAATCCAGACACTTTGGGATAGATCCACACTTGGTATGAACATCATTAACTGCTCCATTAACTTCAAAGAAGCTAATCTGATTTACTCCAGCTGAGTATATGACCCTAAGTATCCTGTAATACAGGGGTAGGCAAACTTTTTGGCCTAAGGGCCACATTGGGGTATGGAAATTGTATGGCAGGCCATGAATGCTCACAAAATTGGGGGTAGGGGTGCAGGAGGGGGTGAGGGCTCCGGCTGGGGCTGCAGGCTCTGGGGTGTGGTCAGAAATGAGGAGTTCAGGGTGTGGGAGGGGTCTCTGGGTTGGGGTGGGGGAGAGAGGGCGCGGGGGGGGCTGGGGATGAGGGGTTTGGAGTACAAGAGGGGGCTCTGGGCTGGGATTGAGGGGTTCAGAGGATGGGGGGGATCAGGGCTGTGGAAGGGTGTTGGGGTGTGTGGGGGGCTCAGGGGTGCAGGCGCTGGGCTTCGTTTACTGCAAGCAGCTCCCGGAATCATGTCACCTCTCCAGCTCCGAGGTGTGGCCAGGCAGCTCTATACACTGCCCGGTCTGCAGTTGCCGCCCCTGCAGCTCCCATTGGCCAGGAACCGTGGCCAGTGGGAGCTGCGGGGGTAGCGCCTGTGGATGGGGCAATGCGCAGAGCCGCCTGGCCACTCCTCCATGTACTACGTAGGAGCCGGGGGAGGGGTGGGGGGGGTGTCATGGACCGATTAAATGGTCTGATGGGCCGGATGTGGCCTGTGGCCATAGTTTGCCCAGCTCTGCTGTAATAGCTTATCACGTTTTAGGACTGCTCATGAACTTGTAGATCTATTCAGCATCCTGACTCAGCAAGATGAAAAGGCTGAGTGCCTCATTGATTTGAGAGTGAGACAGGAAAATCTGCAAGGAAAAGCCCTTAGAGTAACCACTCAGGAGTGAGCTGGGGGCTGAGTTTTATGATGAACTATTTGTAAGTAAGGATCTGAACCAATATTCAATAGTGGAATGATGCCAATACTTTCACAATTTGATGTGCTCACAAATCAATTTCCTTCTGTAACCAATGGCCACAGAAAAGTGCACATGTATGCATATGCTTGTGTACTTTCATGACAAGTGGGGTGAAGTATTAAGACATCTATAAATGTGTTCTCTCTCTCTCCCTCTTGCTCTCTCCCCCACGTCTTTTCAAAACCAAAGAAGGAGGCAAATCCTCATGGGAAACAAGTACACTGTGGCACTTTCCTGGAATGTTTATATATTGTTCCTGATAAAAACATACTGGTTATTTTATTGATAGCACAGCATCCATAACATGCCATGATTGTGTTGGTGAAGACTGAATGTATGCCAATCATCTAAAGGTCAGTTTCCTTGCAAAGAAACCGGTAACCAATTTATTTATAATAATAATGATGGGTGTAAAAGGTTTCCCTATATTATTGCATATGTTGCATTCACCTAAAAAAGGCAAAGACAAAGAAGTTATCTAATTAATAAATCTGACATTATCCTAAACATGATTGTTTCATGATCATCCGGCCCTCCCTTCCCTGTCTGTTTCTTGCATTAAACTATTCTCTCTCACCATAGAATCATAGAAGCATAGAAGATTTGGGTTTGAAGAGACCTCAGGAGGTCTCAAAGCAGGACCAACACCAACTAAATCATCCCAGCCAGAGCTTTGTCAAGCCGGGCCTTAAAAACCTCTAAGGATGGAGATTCCACCACCGTCCTACGTAACCCATTCCAGTGCTTCACCACTAGGGTGACCAGATGTCCCGATATTATAGGGACAGTCCCGATATTTGGGGCTTTGTCTTATATAGGCACCTACTACCCCCCACCCCATCCCGATTTTTCACACTTGCTGTCTGGTCACCCTATTCACCATCCTCTAGTGAAATAGTGTTTCCTAATATCCAACCTAGAGCTCCTCCACTGCAACTTGAGACCATATGCTTACCTTGTCAGCACTTTGGGGTGGAGTCCATCTTTTCATTATATGTGTGTACAGTGCGTGGAACAATGGGTCCCCAATTTCTGATAGGGGCCTCTAGGAAGTACTGTGATATAAATAATAACAATAACCTGCTTGAACACAAATTGTAATCACAGACAAGACTATTCAATGAAACACATTCTTGTCTATACGTGGTATTCACAAATAGTAAAATACTTCCATTTACGGGTTGAAGGACTCCATCAAACTCTGTTTAAACTAATCAAGGATTTAATGATTTTGTTGTTTGTACATTTCCATATTTTAGTGAGTTTGCTCCTTCTAGGCCACTAGATATTTGCAGAACAAGAACATCAGGTACAACAGCTGTGCAGGCTTCCAACCACAGCCTTACTAATGTGCCTCAGCCCTCTTTTCATGCGGTATGCCTATAATGTAATAAAATACTCACAGCCGGCCTGTGTCAGTTGACTCAGGGTTCTGCGGCTCGGGCTGATGGGCTTTAAAATTGCATGTAGGCATATGGGCTTGGGTGGGATCCCAAGGGGAGGAGGTCCCAGAGCTCAGACTCCAGCCCAAACAGATGTCTACCATGTGAGCCTGAGTCAGCTGTGGGTGTTATATTTCAGTGTGGATATTCCTATGGATTCCTCTAGTGAAATAAAGTGCAATTCTTCGTGTCTCTTTAGAGAGGATGTAAATTGCGATTGTGGGGGAGACACCTGTATATTCAGCATTGGACTGCTAGTACAAGTTTGTTTTACACAAATCACCAAGCATCCATCCAAAGAAAGCAACTGCTCTTATTGTAGTCCATGGCAACTGTATGGAGCCCTTCATACTATTGATATTGGATGGGTTTGTACTTGCAACCTACAGATGAAAGGCTTCATGGCCTATTAACACTCCTTGAGGAATCTCTGAAGGAATCAACATTTAGTGGACTTAACCAGCCTTTGTTGAAACAATATAATGTTCACAATATATATAACATTTGATAGGAAAAAAAAGTTTAATCCCTTTGAAAATCTTGAACGTATTCTGAATAAGGCCAAGGTGAACTGGATTTGCTCGGTGTGCAATTTCTGATAATTTTGCACAGCTTGTATGTCATCCCACTTAAGCAGTCTGGAAAATGAAGAATATGTTAATTTTCAGAACAGAACTGTGTCTGAAAGATGGCATTAAAAATAGCATCCTGGGCTTAATGATACTCGGATCAAGTCTGCTCAGTTTCCAAAGCAAAAATCTAAACTTCTACTCTTGCAAATGTAAAGTGGGATCTGAAAGGTAATCTGGGATCGTTCCTTCACCCACATCATCTCCAGTAATAACAATTCTGCAGGTCAGTCTGCAACTCCATTGTCATCAGTTTATACCCAGTTGTACCTCAGAAACATGATTGTCTCGAATAGGAGCTGTCTGCATAGAGTGCTTGCATGAATGGGCCCTTGATCTCAGCTGTGGATGACCTGGGGGGAGTGTGGGGGGGTGATTTTTCTTTTTTGCTTTTATTTATGCTGACTACTGAATATGACCAGCCCATGTTCAACAATTATCTTTAAAGACTTTTCAGTATTGACAAGGTGTGTAAGAATTAAAAGTATATGTGTGTTTGTACAGTACCTAGGCACTATCACATTATTAATAATAATTAATACCTGTAAACATAATGAGCTGCACCAAATCAAAAATACTGCTACAGACTCTGATCTCTCCATTAATTCTTTTATAAAACAATTTTGAAAGACTAGGGTTTGACTTTATTTTATTTTGCCATCCAAATTCTAGTCATGTAAGCATTCAATACGGGAAAAGGAAGAGAATACAATTTTATGGCACTTCTGATCTGACGATTAGAAAAGAAGGGGCTTCACAAACAGCCAAACTCCTTTAATTTACGTACATTCCTTCCCCTTTTCTTTATTATAACAGTTGGCCAATTTGGGAATCTGCAGAGTAATACTGCCCCCCACTGCCCCACTTCAAGCAGGTAAAGGCACATGGGTGGATCAATGTCCAGACGTAATCAAGCCTTTCCTGGTATAGCCGTGATATCTTTATTAAGCAATGAAAGCTTCTCTGGGTAGGCAGGGTAGACTTTGCCTACCTTATTTTGAGTCAGATAGAGAATGATCTTTACTTGCTGCAGTAAATTGGCTCTGAGCATTACAGCACCTTGATGTGTCCATTTTTGCTCACCCTCTTTCAGAGGTCATCATCTTCCACCACAGCTAAATACAGTAATGTTTGGATGTTGAGAAACCCATCCACTGAGCTATATCTGAGTAACAGGCAATCTCTACGAAGAGCTCCTACCTTATCTAGCATATTGAGACAAGGAGAGGGGCTGCCATAAAGTTAAAATCCATGACACAACAAGTAACATCAGAAGCCAAATTGTAATAGTGAGTGATCCAGACTTCTTGTTCTAACCTTTTTGAATCATCACATTAGCATCTTTTACATTTATTTGATGGAAACCTTCGCATTTCTTTTACCAAGAGGACATTGCTGTCATTTTGCTGACACAGGAATGATTTAAATTCTGCTCATATATACTCATGGATGCAGATCATTTTTATCTTGAATAGGACTATGTTAAGCCCCCAAAATAAGAATTTTGGTAGTTAATTGCTATGCATGCCTGTTGTTCTCAATTGTTCATTCTTTTATTGTTGAAAATTGTACTCTGATTTGAAATTCACAGTCTCAGAGAACCAATTGTTACTCTTGCTGATTATAGCTTTTTTTTTTTTTTTTCCTGCTTCCCCAAAACCTCCAGTCATTGCTGGCATTCAAAGTACATGAGGCATAAGACATGAGGTGCTGCAGTGTCAGGATATTAGAAATTACTGCAAGGTCTTCTCATTTGAGCCCACGTCAGCATGCCCACTTCTGGACCTCTTGATATTTATAAATAATAAAGAGGAAAATTACTAGTTTTGCTCTCAAATACTCAGCAAATTACTAAGCCCTGCTCTCACTCATGTAAAATTAATTCACAAGCTTGGTGCCTGGCATTACTTTGCTATAAGAAATTGCATTGTATCTCACATGCATTGAATATGGGGCTTAAGGACAAAAAAAAATCAATAAAAGAAATTAAATATAGCCAGCCTCCCTCAAACAATAAAAATCAATGCTCTGTTAGCAGGTACCTAAGCAGCAGGTTTATTTTCAACATTAATCTGGATACTAGTTTCATAGTAATTGATTTTTTTATATTTAAGCTGTCATAAACTATAAAAAGCAATGACTGCTTGTTATTTTCCAAATTCATAAAAAGACTGATTCTATGGGGATTGTTCTATTTCTTTCCTTTCCTTCTCTATTACTGAGCTACTGTAATCACTGAAACAATTGTTCATAATTCATATAGTGATGACAAAATATGGATGTGATGGAAAATAAATATTCACCAGGTCTGCAATGGAACTACTTTACAAATTAAATGAATTTCTGCTTGCAACAACAAAAGCCTTGTTATTTTGATTAGTAAACATTTTTATATCCATTGCCTATGGCTGAATATTAAATGTTAATGGTTTGTTGGATAGAAAGGGATAATATTCAAAATTAATATGTTCCTATAAAATAGTTAATCCAAAAGTAGAGCATGTACAATTTACCAGCTTAAAAAGAAAACTGTTTGTGATGCAAATATCCACTGCACATCGTATGACACAATGCAGAAAAAATCATATTCTTGTTGGAATTTTCTATTGAAGATTGAAATTTAAATTCAAAATTCTCCAAAATGTTTTAATCCCAAGAGAAAAGATGAGCTCAAGAATAAATTTTACTCTCATTCAATTAAAAAAAAATTGCCAATATATGTCAAGTGTTCTGAAAAGGGAAATATTCTATAAATTAAAAGATTGTTGGGAAGCAAATGTAATTGTATTATCTTGTTGACATGGCTTTTTTCCCCCTTTTGTCAGAGGTTCAGCAGTAAATAATGTAGGAAATCCAAAAAAATTCTGATAGTTATTCTCAGGCAGATGATACCAATATGATCCCTATACAATCATACCAAATGCTTAGAGGATGAGGAATGATTTGGAGGATAGCTAAAAATATTCCCTTAATGTTATTTTGATTACTAAATCTAATTCTGAAAATCTGGATGGAAAATGCCTATCTTTCTTCCAAGACAAATCAGGGCAGTAACAACTATATGTATTCCAGACAAGTTTTATATACACAGGAAGGTTTTTTTTAACACAAAATTATTTCCCACAAACAGTTGTGGCTGCTGGGATGGCAACCAAAATCAAGCTAGCTAAATTAACATAACAGAGAGAGACACACCCATTCAACACATCAGAGTTGACAACGCTATGCATGGTATCTACTCATATATCATGAAAGAGTCATGGCAGTAGACTCCCTGGAAGATGATGTGTCATTAATAAGATGATGTGCTCAAAAAGGAAAATGGCACAGAAAGACCCTTGCAAATATCTGTTTGTTTATTTTTATGCTCCATGATAAGCAGCGCTGCATCCTATTGTATATTATTAGAGAATAATAGCACTTAGCTTTGTAAGAGACCTATTATCTCATCTACTCCACCTCCCTCCCAGTGTAGTTTTATTCTCCATAGCACATTTGTGCAGGGTTTTGTCCAGTCTAGTTTTAAATGACTCAAACACTGGCATTTCCAGCACTTTTTCTTGGTAGATTATTCCAGAGCCAAATACATCTCATTGTCAGGGTTTTCCCCATATGTTCTGCCTACATTTTCCCTTCCTTAATTTCAGCTCTAATGAGCCTAGTTACTCCCTCTTTTATGTTAGTAACAGCCTTCATAACAGAGCCGATCAAAACACGGCAAGCCGTTTTCATGGAAATTTTTTGAAATCTTCTGTGAAGAAATTTTTGTCAATTTTTTTGAAAATTTGGGGGAAAAAGTGACCATCTATATTTTAAATTATCCTTTTCCTCCTTAGCTATTGTATATTTAGCTTTTTAATTTTTTTTCTAATAATAATACACTTTAATCTTTCTCCCTCCCCAGATCATTTTTGTTGCTTTTCAATGAACTCCTGACAATTTGTCAATATTTGACTGGCAAAGAGGTGCTAAAAACTGAAATAGATATTCCAGATGAAGTTAGAGAGGTGCTATATTAATAAAACATAAGAATATTTTCATCTAAAAATCACACATTAAAGAGTTGCTCTAAGCCATATCAGAATTTAAATAACATGCACACTTTATTAACGCAGTTTGGAATGAGCTTCAGTCTTCATTAGCCATAAACTGTCCTGAATATGTTTGTTTGTATATGTGTGTATGTTGATGTGCAGCGGATTATATTTTGATATTTTATTAGAAGTTAATAGCAGCCATGATTGCTCTTTGGATTAATTTTGGATTGCTCTTTGGATTGTAAATTACTGGAATAATTTGTTTTTTTTTTCTTTGAGAGTGTATCCTGCTATATATACTTCTGCATTAGGAATTGTTGTTATTACTCTATTGTCTATTAGGCTCTCTTATTATTAATACTGTTACTATGATAGCTACAGTATAGATGTTATATATTTTCATGGTGTCATTTTACATGGTACAATATACTAAATTGTATGTGTAGAACAGAATGCCACTTATAAAGAAGAATGATGCTTCTCAAAAGAGTGAACATAAAATGGGGAATAGTCCTTAAGAGGAAGGCATAAAATATCTGTTGTAGAAAACTGAGTTCTCTTTAACCATATAACTGCTTGTAAACTATAGACAATACATAGATTAAAGGACTGCAGAAGTGCAGATATTTATTAGTCAGCAACTATAGACATTCCAAAATTAATTTACCAATCAGCCATGCTATGGTAATGTTTGTGACCTATAAAAATGCCAGGCAAGCCGTGTTTCTAGAAGTGTACATGTATCATTATTAGTAGAAGTATTATTAGTATTATTATTATTACAATGGCATCTTGAGACTCCGCAATTAAATCAGGAACCCATTGTGCAAGGCACTGTACAAACACATAGTAAGAGACATCACTGCCCTGAAGAGCTCATAACCAAACACCATGCAGTGCTATCTTCTAAGGTGTTGTATCTAGCAAGGATAACATGAACTATAAGTTTCTCCCCTCTTTACCTTTGGCAGATAAGAATATACAAATCAACATGATTATTCATACAGATGACAGGTACTCAAACCTGTTTCTGCATCATCTTTTTCTCTAATTTAGATTTCCCATTGCTAAAGGACTGTAGTAAATTAGGTACAAACTAATAATCAATTCCAAATACAGAAAAAAATAATCTATCAAATATATTGAATACATTTTTTAAATACTTTCAAGTCTGCAAGGTTAGGTATCTAATTTTGAATCCTTTTTTTCTGGGTGAGCTCTGTGACTGTCCTTAATGATAGGATTAAATATGGTTTCTAGCTACAAACAGTTTTTTTTCATGCCCTGTTGGTTTGTCTCTATATTTTGTGCTTTTCACAAATAGAGAGGAAATAACTTTCTGGGTCTTTGTAAGTCTTTTAAAATGCACACACTTTGGGGAAATCATATTTTCGTGAAGGAAATGAGGCATGACCAATCACACAAAACGTGAGAAAATCCCCCGATAGGTGACCTTTGCCACGTGTAAAAGAAGTTGTTCAGTGGCTGAGGTTTCATGGATTTCATGCATGAAAATCAGATTTTCTGGCCACCAGTGCTGCTCAGTAAATAAATAATCCATCATTGTGTCAAACAGTGGAAACATGGAGATATAGCCATTGCTAACTGAATAGAGGTTTCTATTTAGCATCTTATGTAAATGCTTCCCATTGCTTCTTCAGCAATTTTGTGTGTCTTTTTTCAGTTTTCATTATTTGAAATAAGTTACATGGGTTTAGGGTAGGTCTGATTGAAAACTGTAATAAGGGCCACAGCACTGATTTTACTGGTCCTAGTTGTACATCTTAGAATAAGTATGTATTTATATGGGAGTTATAAAAAGTAGCAGGTGATGCTACTCTATAAAACATGTTAGATGTGCTTTTATAGATCATTTCAATGGAATTGCAAGAAAAAATATCTCCTCCATCGTAATGTATTTTTAAGAAGATACAACAATGTTACATGCTTTTCTAAGCTATCTTGTAAACACAAAGGATCACATATCCAGTTAACATAAATTGGTTTAGCAACATGTTGACATCAGTGGGGTCATGCTAATTTGCACCAACTGGGGATCTGGCAAAATATCTTTTTCATTGCATATGTTCTGTGGTTTCCTGGTCAGAAATGGTACTTCATTGACAAAAATTATTCTCACAGTTATTTAGGACTCGTTACCTGGCCAAACTCGCCAGTGACTTTAATAAGAACTTTTGCTGAGTAAGGAGTGAAAGACTGCGTACTTGGTTTGAAATAAAGGCTCTTTACCATCTGAGTGCACAAAGGATTTTAAAATTCCCTGTGTAACTTTTTTTCCTGCACTGCAAGTTTTCAAACTCTTTTATTTTTCTTTGACTTGGTCGAATTTATTTTGTTGTATATTTTAATTTTCAATTATTATTTTAGCATTTACGGAATACAGGTGTTTCAGCTGAGCTGCCACTAGGAAAAAAAATGTAAGTAAATACAAAAATAAACAAATCCACTTAGCCCTTCAGAACTGCAATAAACAACTCCAGTTTTTCCGCTCACCTTTTGATTTCATGAACTAAGACTGTCATGAATCATGGAGTTGCAAATGATCTGTTACTGACATTTATTGGTTGGTTTTCATCTACCCACCATTTCCACCACTGATATTTAAAACACTTTTTTGATATACTTTTTTCCCCTCCAGCCACAACAAACAGCTCTGTTCCTTCACTATTGGTATCTCCTACGTCTTGCAAAAAGCAACTAATTTATCCGGTTTACGTTCTCTTACCACGTACGCAATACAACCTCAGATGGATTTCAGCAGGCCTCTATTCATTTTAATATGCTGTAAAATGCACTCAGTGCACTTTGTTAAAAATCTCAAGCATGCCCTTTCATTCCAGGAGACTGCAGTAATAAAAAGATGCCACAGACTGCATATAAAACAAAAAGCATGACTTTTTTTATTGCAAAAATATATAAAGAATGAAAATAAATAAGAAAGAGGTGGGGTTCTTTTGTTCTGTTTTCCTCAACATGCAGTAAAAAGTAAAATGTTCATATGATTAAAATATTTGTTTTAAATTACCACTTGAATAAGAAAAGTTTCAGTTAAATCAATCCTCTCTTTTAAACCCACTATACTATACAGTATCAGAGGGGAGCCGTGTTAGTCTGGATCTGTAAAAAGCGTCTGACGAAGTGGGCATTCACCCACGAAAGCTTATGCTCCAATACATCTGTTAGTCTTAAAGGTGCCATAGGACCCTCTGTTGCTTTATACTATACAGGTTTTTCTGTGACTGCCATATTTCTGGAGAAATACATTATAGATAACGTCTTTGGGAAACTTCTCCTGAAAGAAAAATCCTTCTGATTGATTCACCTTCCATAATCTCTTATAGCTAATAATCATTCCTCTGTAGGGTGGTAAATTACTTACAGGTTTATAGTTGGCAAATTACAAGCAGCCTCTCAAATATTTTTTTACTTTTTTGTACCATATAGGTCTCATTGACTTTCATGGACATTGGATCAGGTCTATAAACAGTAAAGATGCTATTCCCAGCTAATATTACACACAAACACACATATATTATGCTTGTCATGTTCTTGTTAGTGGGGAAGTTAGAACAAAGGAGCTCCTGCTGTTGCTAGTCTAATAAATCATATTATTTATTTACAGTTGAAGTGCTTTCTACTTCATGAGTTTGTGAGTAAAACCAAGAGTGGCTGAACTGATTACAAAGGCCCTGTCATCCCTTTCTGTAGAAATCTCCATGAGGAAACATCCCAAATTGTCTGGTTGTGGGAAAAAGTCAGCAAAAAAGTCATCCCCTCACTTGGCAAATCCCTGTGGATCCATAGGATACCAAACTCATCTGTGGGGGGACCCTGTGTCTTCACAGTGGCTGTTACCCCAATGACCTTTCCCCAGCTCTCTGGAAGTGTAGCTCCATTGAGGTTGTGCGAATGTGACCTTTCCCTAGTCATTCCTGGGACCTTGACAACACAAGAGGGTGTGGGCTCCATGGGGGAAAATAATATAGTCACAAGCTCTAATATTGTTTAGAGTAATTTTCCATAGGGCTGAGAGGAAGATGATGTGTATCACCCTGCAAACCCACTTCTTCCTCTGCCCAACCAGTCTACTCCTTCCTCCAAGGCAGGCCCTGGACAGCATGAGAGGCCTCCAGAAGGGCCAAAGGTGAGTACTACAGTATCATAAAGGTGGCTGAATCCTTCTTAAGCACATGGGTAGATCTTGGAGGAATAACCTGGGTCATGCTGAGCTGTTTCTCCTTCTTCATGTACCTGCTTCCTTTGTAATAAGGCGACATGCTGCTGTGTGTGAAAGTGAAAACTAAGTTTTCAAGGGCATACTACACAGCCAGATCTAATCACATGTTTTATATGTGCAGTAGCTTTACGATAATAATGGTATTTTTTACAATAAGATGAATGTTTGGAAGGAATTTGGGATTTCCTGTTTGTGCATGGCTGGCTCATTTAGCTGCATATTCAAAAATGTGTAATCATCAGAAGTCCTTGTCTCATTCCATGCAGATATTGTAAGATTGGTGCACTGTGAAATGAAGCAAAACTCCACAAAATCATCTGGACATCTTATACATAAATGACTTAAATTGTCTCTGTCTGGCATTACCAGAATAACCATTCAGCAGTAAAAGGTATTACATATGGGCATCTGCGGTTGTAGAAAAATGTGAATACTGTATTGTATAAAACAAAGCATGTGCACATGGGTCAGAGTTAAGGTTGTATATATAATGTTTACTCTGGCATGTCTTGATTTTGAGTGCTTAAAAGTACAGCCCTAACATTCCCTGAATGTAATTTTCTACAGAATAGGAAAAATAATATAGAATCAGATAGTTTACACTATATATAATTATATAAAATATAATAATATATTATTTATATCCATGGATCAACTGATTAGACAGGTAAGATTTATCTCACACCAAATAGCTTGTTCTTTCCTCATCTACAGTATAAACAGGGCTCACTTTCTCTTCTTAAATTGTTCATCTAATGCCTCATAAGAAATGCTGCCTAAAGGAATGGCTTTTTCCCCATTCACTCCAGATGGCTTGGATATCAAATTTCAGAAAGTTTCTCAGACATTTTTCTGTCTTCAGGGAAAGAATTTTTAACTCAGCATGATGGCCTCTGTTTGCAAGGCCTAGTGGAGTCATTTAGCTCCAAACTGAGGATCAAAGAGCTCGATGTACATTGCAGACAAGCTTGGTCACTTTCACCCCTGCTACAGTCAGCCAGTAGCACTATGGTGTACATTTATACCACTCATTTTACATTCACTGAGTAATACAGTGAAAGTGTGTGTGTCTATGTAGCAATATAGAAAATATAATCCAATATTTCAAGTTGAGCACCATGCCTTCCCCTCAAATAAGGATCACCATGTGCCCATACTTATGCTACCCCAAGTTAGGACCCTGTGTTTCCTCTTTGCTCACCCTATGCCAGAAGTCCTGTGCCTCCCATATTCCCTTGTGCCAGAGGTTTCTGATCCCTCTCGCTTCATTTGTCCAGTGTCACCATCACTGCCAATACCAGGGGCTCACTTTTTCTCCTCAGTGGAGGTTGGGGAAGTTTCTGTCTGTCTGTTCACCTCTTTCTCATTCACTCCCTCCAGTATACTGTGGGCATGTGGGGAGGTAGCATGTTGATAGGAAGGAAGTTCTGGTTCACCTTCTGTCTCTGCCTGCCTACTCTTCACTCCACAGTTAGTAGGAAGCTCTCAGTGCTGGAGCATGGAGTGCTTGAAGCTTGGTGCTGACAGCAGCACTACTACTTTGGAGACTCGCCACCCTGCACTTAAGCAGGGAGGAGTTTGTCTGGCTGGCCAGGAGAAGAAGGCAATGCTTTCTGGCTTGGGGGAGGAGGGTAGACGTAAATCTTCTGGAAAGAGCAGTCAGGGTGGTAAATGACTCACCACATAGGAATGTGGGATTTAAAAGGTCAGTTGGGCCTGGCCTCTCCCTCTTTATTCAGAACAGGCTGGGCAGCACCCACCCTCCCTCCATAACTAGGTCACAAATATGCCAGGTGTTTAGCTATATCTGCTGTGGGCATTACGCTAACCACCCCACTAAGTGGGGCTGGGAAGGAATTTTTCTCTTACCACCATATTGGCCAGGTGCAGTGTGTGTGTGCGGAGGTTCACCTTCCTCGCAGCAGGTTCAGGTGGGCTCTGTTCATGCACAGCATAATGGGCGGTAGGCCATATGTCTCAACTCTTTATTTAAGTGTATAGTGGATGTTCAGTGCAGGTACTCCATAAATTAAGGCACAAAAAAATGAAAAAAATGGCTTGGAATTAAGGAGAGGTGGTTGGTAATTGAGCAAGCCGGGAGCAGATGGGGACTCCTATGACTGGTACAGCAGGGAGCCAAGCCTCCCCCTCCATCATTATAGTGCACCTTAACCCCCTCCTACGAGGGACCGTGGTTGGTAAGGTCCCGGCCAGGGACTTGCTGGAGGGACCTGGACGAAAAGGCGGGGGAGGGAAACTGGTGAAAGCTCCCCTTCCTCGCCCTCCCCTCCCCCCACCCCGAATTGGCTGGAATTGGTAAGGTCCCGGCAGTAAATCTGCTAGAGGGACATACATTTTGCACCTGCACTGTACACATTTGTATCCACTGGGTTAGTCCAAGACATCTGTCAATAATAAAGTTGTGGCCTGATTAAACCCATATCTAAGGTCTCCTGTCATTCTTTCGGTATAGCCAGACGATGACCTCTCCTCACTTCCTTCAAACCAGGCTGAAATTGGATGCAGGAGGGAGACAAGCATATTATCTTCTCTCCTCTCCCCAGTAAAACTTTGTGGGTCATGTCTTCCTTTCCCCCCCTTTTATTACACCTATGGTATGAGCTTTCTTTTCTCCACTCCCTGGTCCACTCAAATGACTCAAACAATAACTCATCAGAACATTTTTATCAAAAAGGTCTTTTCCGGGGGGTGGGTGGGGGTAGCTCTTTCACTAATTTGAAATTTTTAATGGAAATTTTTTGTTCTGGTCAACATTTTTTGATTTTGAAACTAAACTTAACTTTTCATTTAGTTTCATTTGAATTTAATATTTTCATTTCATCATGGTTTTTGAATCTTAAAACATGAGACCAGAGTCTGACCTCTTATTCCTTCCTCTAAGACTAGGGAGATATTGTGGGCCTGATTCTACTCTCACTTAAACAAGTTTCACACCAGTGTTGAAATGTAAATTTTACCATTATAACCTCTATCATACAGCTGATGGTGAGGGATTTAACCTTTTCCAAATGTAAGTTTAAAACCTTAGCTTTCCTACTGTTGCTAATGATTGCCTTCCTAGTGGGAAGGAAAGAACATCTGTTAGTGACTACAGAGGGACTGCCTTCCATATTACTTGTATTGTAAATCAGAAAGTAAATCCTACTTACCTCTGCCAGCATCCAGTGGAGGTAGGGTTATCTTGCCTTGCAACAGGTGGGTTTAGTTTTAACAAGCCTCTTAGGAACAAAATATTGCATCTTCTTGACCTCCTTCTGAGTGAGCAATGCAGTTCATTTCCAGTGAATTCTAATAAAAATCTATCTATCTATCTATCTATCTATCTATCTATCTATCTATCTATCTATCTAACATGAAAAACTACTATAGGAATATTTTAGTTTTCAAAAATTGATTGGAATTATTTCTTGTATCCCTTCACCTTTAAAGCCAAATGATTTAGCTACCATAGGTGAAATCTTGGCCCCACTGTAGTTAATGGGTATTTTGCCATTGACTTCAGTGGGGGCAGGATTTCAATTCATGACTCTAATTATATAGGGGAAGAAAAGAAGATAAATATAATAAATATACAACACCTCCAAGAATCACCTAAACCAGAGGTTTTTTTATCTAAAAATATAAAAAAACCTAAAGTCGGATCTTACAGTTAGAGATGAAACCTGGTCACCTTTGGGAAGCTGGAGATCCCCTTTCCAAAGCCACAATATAACACTCCTATTTCCAGCACTTCTGAGATGTGTGATATTAGACTTTAAAGTCATGACATTTTTAGTCCAGAAAAGTTGTGATTTGTCCAAGACTGAATCTTGCCTATTCTGAACCTTGGGCTATGGCAATTTTAAGAGGAAAATTCCACATTTGGAGGGAAAAATAAACTTTTCAGTATCAGGTTAATTTATAGAGATGGCTGTTTGAAGCTGTTGAGGGAATCCTAAAGTTAGTTCAAGAGGGAGAGATACATTTGCAGATTATATGGTGACAGCCTCATACAAATACTGTACCTGTGCCCTTTATCTCAAGTCCCTTCAATTTACCTCTTGAATATGACCAGTACATACACTAATTATACACATACCTAGACAAATTAAACTACCACTCTGGAAACAGAATTGTCATTTTTTTATAAACCATCTGTTGATTAAACTTTAATTGGATAATACTACACATGTTGATTTTAAATTAAAACCAGCGGCGGTACCGTGTCTTTTTAAGAGGGCATGTGTGGGGGAGAACGACTCAAGCTGACAGTTTACCTCAGTGCCTGACAAAATGTTCATTTTATATTCTAAGTGGGATCCAAAATCCAGAGATGTGTGATGATTTAATGCCCCCAAATAGGGGAGCAATCCCCAAATGAAAAGTCGCACATATCCCCCAGTACCCTTAAGAATTAGGGACAGTGGATTGATATGCAAGAAGAAAACATTATGAAATGAATCCAATGTCACATTATTGAAAACTTTAGCTGAAAAGATTAACTTTTTTTTTTAACTCTGCAATGGTTTACAAAGCTTCAGATGCCCGCAAATACTAAGCCAGGCCATTTAAAGAATCTAAATAAGCTTGCACGGTTTTAAGCTTTCCGACTTTGAATATTAGCTTTGAAGTTGTGCCAAAAACTCACTGCAGCAGAGCTGCTTTTAAACTGAATTCATGACACTGGAATTAGTGTTGGGTGTGTGGCATGCCTAATGATAATCTTGACCACGCTTACCATAGACAACCATTGCATATGGTGCATTTGAGTAAATAATTCTCCAAAAATAAGATGTGAAGCATCCTGGCTCTTTTCATCTTTCCACCTTGGCATTTTGGACAGTGTCCATTCTGCAAGACAGCTTACTTAATGACACATGACATTTTTCCACAAGATAGAAAGATTGCCTGCACATTCCCTTGGTTAGTCAGTCCATCCAGGAAATGTACAGCAAGAGCCCAAGCAAAACATCACAACTGAAAGTGTCCTTTCACTAACCTTAGATAAAGGCTACCCTCTGTTGCTTTTTACAACCATTAAGTCTGTTTTTAAGCTACACAGATTTGCAAATCTGTGCTGGCAGCAAGGTTTTAATTAGAGAAATTCTTAATATTTATTTCAATACACATATGTGGCCATTACTTAAAATAGCTAGAAAAGCATTCATAACCAGCTCTGTTTTCAACACCAGAGTCCTATATTTTAATACATGTTCTAGTCTCTGAATAAAGAGGATATGGGACAAGGAATATACTATTTAGTTTTTCGAAGCTTTGTATCTAGCATGGTAATTTTAGAGATAAAAGAGAATTCACATGATGGTATCTCTCTCTCTCTCTCTCTCTCTCTCTCTCACACACACACACACACACACACACACACACACACACACACACACACACACACACACACACACACCCCTACCTATCTCTAGTGGCTTGATCCAGCACACATTGAAGTCAATGACAAAATTCTCATTCACTTCAACGGTGCAGAATCAGGCTGTAGGTTCCCAGGACAGACATTTCTGTATCACTCAAAGATTCACTGCTAAGAAAAAAATGATAATTCATCTGAAATATTGAACTTTTAAAATGCATTCCTCTTCCTGACTAGATGATTTCATTTTATGTTTTATTACCTGCTTAATCAGCCTATTGTGATGCAGCACAATGTAACCGAATACATCAGGCATTTAAGATAAGAGTTGTTTTGCAGTTACAGATGTCGATGATGATTTTGAAAGTACATTTCTGACTTGAATGCATGACTAGCGCACAAAAGTAATGCAAATACCGAAACATGCCGACTTTATACCATCAAACCTGGATTTCCACTTCTATGCAGTTTAGTGAATCTGAAATGATAATTCAAGTCCCTGCTTCTAGAAATGAAGGAGTAAGAGGAGCAATGAAAATATTAAGCCTGTCGGAGTATTTAAAGTTTGCAAGATTTTTAGCAATTATGTTTTTAAGAATCACTGAATATGATGAACTGGTAAATTCTGGGCCTTATTGTTCACTACATTGCATCTTATGTAGATATTTATATCTGTGCAAACCAAATGTTAAATGTTGAATAAAAGGCTACCAAATCAGAATGTTTTACACTCATTTTGCACAGTAATAAATATCTACAAGGAGCAAGACAGTGAAAAATAAGGCCCTCTAGTTGGAAGGTTTGATAAATCGCATTGTACCATTATTTGCAGTTTTATTTATACCAATTTGTATAATTTTCTGGGATTTCTCTGATATTTAACTATTATTTCTTGTACATATCTATTTCAGGCAATAAAACAAAACGAAACATAATCCTACATTAATGTCAGGTTAAGGTTGCAAAGTGAAATATTCAAAACCAGGAAATAAAATAGTTCAGGTTGCACAAGAAAGTTTAACTCTGCTCCTTTTTTGTGTGTATGAATATCAATACATGGCTTAATTCCACTCTCAGTTATACTGCTGTAAATTCATAATATTTCTACTGAGCAATGGAGCTTAGACACAGATATCTTGGGAAGCATACTTCATTTTCCACGTAGAATTAATGTCTATATTTTGGTTAAGATTTCTAGAAAAATATATTTAAGCGGATGTAGAAAATTAAATAATTGTATTCCCTACTGAACTTATTTTCAAATTGTCCTATGCAGTGATTGTAAAATTGTTACTCCTATCGCGTTTCTAAGTACTGTCTTAACAATACTGTCTATTTCTTTTAAGTTGCAAAATATTTTGTTGTTGTTATTAAGCGTAATAATAATAATTATTATTGTTATTGTTGTTATTTAATTATTTATTTTATTAACCAGATCAGGGTCCTCTTGTGCTAGGCACACTGCAAACAATAGTAAATCATTGTCTCTGCCTAAGATAAGGAGATTTTTTTTGTAGATGAGAGTCTTGAAAGGTATAGGAAAATATATTCCTAACTTCACAAATGAAATTCAGCCCACTTGTTTCATTGAGTGACAAATAAATTGTGTGTTTCCCCAAGGGTAAGCAATTTAATTGTCTTAAATAGCAAAGTTATATTTTCAATAACTCCCTTAATGAAGCATAACAACTAGAATTATAAACATTGAAAGATGTCATGATCTTCAAGGGTAAATCTGTTTACAGTAACATTTTAATACGATCCCTTTTTAGAGAATTATACCTCATCTATAGCATTTGATTTAGTTTTGCTTCACTTTGACTTGTTCAATTATCTGGCTTTCATTAACTCTCTTTGTACATTCTAGTTCAGGATGGGACATATATAATTATTGTTGTGGAAAAAATTGCATTGAAAGACTTAGTTATGGTGAAATATAGAAATACTCATCTTGAGACCTTCCAGGACTGCAAATATCTACTCATAGGGTGGAGATTATCAAGATATGTAGAATGTCTGTAAAATAAGGGATGAAACTAAAAAGGTTGGTAGGTTAATTTTGGATAAGATGCTCATCTAAAACTCAGCCAAATTACATAAATCTCTTGAATATGCAAAATTGGTTACATTATCTTGCAAAAAAAACCCCATTTTTTTGTTCCCCCACCTCCAACAAGATTTCTTATATGTCTGTTCCTCTTCAGACAAAAACTATCATGAGAATAGCATTTCTTGCAATATTTCATGCTTCTAGGTCAGCCTTAAACCAGGAAGGCCAGAAGCAAAAATAAAACTGAATTTTACGAATTATTTTCTAAACTTTTTTCAGCTGCAAACAAAGATTCATTTATGGAGGCCAGTGTGGCTGCCCTAGTCTCATGAAAGTTGAAATGAGGTTCCAGGAGTCAAGGCTAGTAAAATACATTGGCAGAGGCTCCTGAGTTCAGCTTGCTAATTAGCTATGTAGGTACTTATATGATCTCTATCACTTAAGCTCATCTCTCTTCTCAGTCCCAAATGCCTTTACAAATACTTCTCTTGTGATATATTTTCTCTGAATATAAGCCAATATGATCTAGTGGGGAGCTAAGTTTTTCTTTGTGAAAATTTTTATCATGAGGATCAATCTCACAATATATACTTTCTAAGAAACAAGAGGGCTCATCTTCTTATGCCAGTTACACCAGTGTAACTCTATTGGTTTCTACTGAGTTACTTTTAGGGTGAAATTCTGGCTCCATTTAAATTAATGGCTAAACTTCCATTAGTATCATTAGGACCAGGATTTTACCCCTGACTTATACCATGTGAAATGAGAATCAGGCTCTAGAATTTGCTCTGAAAATTTGACAAAACAAAACTGAACAGCTTCACTCAGGCCTAACTACAAGCAGAACTTTTCATTTATCTGAGCCATAAATTGTTATTCCAAATGTCAGTTCCCTAGAATGTTGCCATTTGAAGAAGCTGCCATGGCCTGTTTCAAAAAATTGGCCTACTGAAAGCAGAACATGTGCATTGTGAGTGAACCCAGCATGTTCCTTGGTGAGAGATACAGTAATGAACTCCTGTTATCTTCCTACATGTGACATAAGGGAAAGCAAGAGGCCAAATTAAAGGCATCAGTGATCAAATCTATGGGGGGAATGGGCCGGATCCTCAGCTGGAATGAACTGACTTCACTAGCTCAGGATCTGGCTCAAACTTTCACCAGTATTAAAACGGTGGAACAGATAATATTTTGGTGGTTTGCAGAAAAGCAAAACATTTCTCATTTTTACCTCAGAATGTCTTGATAAGAAAAGGCAGACTTTTCACACAGAAAACTTGCATTTTGTTGCAAAAATATATCCCCGCACCCCCGAGTGAAATTGTGAAATATTCCCTGTTAGTAATGTCACATTTTTATCTTGGCTAAATGCAAGAACATTAATTTTTGCTAAGAAGATGGATTTTTACATTTTTCCACAAAAGCAGATGTATCTGCTCGCTGCAGAAATGGTGATGCTTTTCTCCAAATCGGATTTATTTTGGCTTATTTAGTAGAATCCCAAATGGGTCCGTTACCCGACCAAAGCGCTGCCCCCACCAGTTAGGTACTGCCCCTTTGTCATGTTCATTATACTGTGCAGAAGTTCTGCTCCCACATATAAAATGGCATTACCATGCCAATTATTTAGAGGGCAAGTGCCCTAACTTTAAAATTTGAAATGTTTAGAGTTCCTGGAACCATAATTTTGAATTTCAGAATTCCTCTGCTTATCCTTCTTAGGTGGCTATTTGGGACAGAGACAGTCTCTTTGTTTTATGTTTGTACAGTGCTTAGAGCAATGGGGCTCTGGTTTCTAGGTGCTAACTGCCATACACATAATAAATAGTAACTTATAAGAAGCTGAGCTCTAATGTGTATGGGTGTTCCAGACAAGACTTTAAAAATGTATGTTCCCACAGAGCACTTGGGACATTAAAGATCTAAGGACACTTTTTGAAAGTGTAGGTGTTCACATCATGTCCTTGCAAATAAATCCTCTCCACCTACCCTGTTGTGCTGTGCCCTGGCTGCGTCTCTCAATCCCCAAAGCAGGCCTGGTGGCATGTATAGCCTGATCCTGAAAACACTAGTTAGTAGGCATAGTACTGCATTACAGGCATAGCCCTTTGGATACAAAGGGACTGCACATATTAGTGCTTGCAGGGCCCTTAGTTTGCAAAATGTTTTGGGATTCTTTTGGATTAAAATTATTCTATAAATGTAAGAAATTATTTTCTTGGTCTGTAGCCATGGCAATCTCTGAAAATGACACTTTGGGGCTCTTATTTTTTCTTTACAAGGTATTGCCATCTATTTGGCACTTTCCTAATGCGTTATAGTGTCAGAGACCTTTATGACATTACACACTATACATAATTAATAATAATCTTCACTTATAGCCACGTCCTAAATACTTAAATTTAAAAAAAGTGTTAAAAAAAGATTGAACATTTAAAGTTCGAAAACAATTTTCATTTGTAATTCTGACAAATAATTTTCCTATTAGCAGTATTGCCAACTCTTACAGTATTATTATGATCTCACAATATTTGGGGTTAATCTTAAATCCCCAGCTACTATAGTCCTGTGATGAAATTAACATCTCAGCTTTAATTTTTTTAAAAGTAAGTTTCTAGCCGTTGAGTTTTCAAAGGAAAAAAATAAAAAATGTGAATGCTAAAAGCTACCCCACCACCCAAAAAACAAAAACAAGGATAATTAAGAGAACCCCATATGTATCATTTTTAAAAAGTTTTTGATATTTAAATCTCATGGCGGGGGTGGGGGTTACATAATTTTTGAATGTCTGGAGTTGTCAATTCTCTATCAGGTTATCCCAGAAGGAGTAAAATGGGGGGAAAGAAACACTCTCTCTTTTAAACTTCCACTCAGAGAAATTACCTGAATCTCATACTTTTTAATGCTTTTCACAAGCTTTGAAGTGACAAGGTTAATCAGACTTCAAGTGCTAACCTTTACCTTCCCAGAGATACAAACCTATAAAAAACTCAGGTTTGTTTGGGACCCAAGAGCCATCTGTACTAGGAATGACTCCCATCCCTGTATTATTAGCTGTGCAGACAGACAAAGGATTTCTATCAAAGCCCACAAAAAGTAGCTAATCTGCTTTCAAGTTTTGGACTAAATCCCTCTGAGAGTCTATATCTCTTGAATTTTTTTTAATAGTATGTTTAAAACTAATATATATATTTAGTTTGAAAAGAACAAAGCACTTTTTAGTTCTCTTTTAATGTGTTTGTTTAATTGATTTTTTTTTTTTTTTTTTTGCAAATGGTGGGGTTTTTTTTTCACTCAACAACAGCTGCTGTATTTTTAATAGAGTCTGCTAAGCATCTACGTTCCAAAAGAGTTTGTGTCTCAGGAGGTAGAGGAATGGAATCAGAAAGAGCATTGTGTCTCTTTTGTCACAATTCTGTTAGCAGACTCAAGTTAATGTATGCCTGCCTCTTGGGCAAAAAAGGCTCTACAACTTGTCCTTGTTTGAAATGAGACTATACCACTGGCTCAATTTCATTAAAATCAGTCTGCTCAGCTGTGACAACAGGCATGTTTCTCTGTTGTGCAATATATACAATGAGTTATCACCATACGGCCCATACTTGGATGATGGGTTTTTAAATGTCAGGAAATAAATGAAAATATCAACAGTTTGGCAACAGGAAGATTTCTTTGTAATGCGACCCTGACTTTTTGAGAGTCTTTTAGTAAGTTTCTATCTAATATCTAATCAGTGCAGATTAATTTGAAATCTAATAATTAAAATACAACTTAGTATGCATGTTTGTGGTGTGTATATTATGGAGATATGAATAGCAGTGAACGCTTCTTTAAGGCTGTGGTAAGAGTTGCTCTTAAAGCAGGATTAAATTCCCTCTCTTTCAAAGTTTAACAACTTATTGTAGTCATTTGGCACTATTACTGTCTTTATGACTGACTATAATAAATTTGTCACTATAATTCTCATTGGACAATTACATTTTCTAAATAGGTTTTTTTTTTTTTGTATTGACATATTTACTAACATTTGCCAAATAAACATTTAAATATGCTTCCTTTTTGGAAATCTTGCCCTGTTTTCTTCTTCTAGGTGCCTAATCTCAGGTCCCACACACTCCAACTACACATACATATATTATTATAATATGGCAGATTTTGGAAAAGTTAAGATTAAACACATTATTTCCCTTGTTCATCCTAATTACATTGAGTTTAGCTAAGCCTATCTGATGCTGCTGAAATCCATCATTTACTTCTGTTTTCTAACTTTGCCAATCTGACTCCCTGACTAGAGGCAAAATGTCAATGAAACCAAAAGTTTTTGCTTCCATTCTTCAAAATTATTTTTTAATTTAAATTCTATGACTACCTCTACCCCTGATCTCTACTGCTCTCTGCATGTAACCCTGTGTGTCAGGCAGGGAGGCTGAGGAGGAGCAGGTCTAGAGCAGAGATAGCACTGTGGAAGAATATGGGGGTTAAGCAAGGATGTGTGTTGTATGGGGGAGATGAGCAAGGACTTGGGGAGTCAGACAGAGAGTAAGGCTTGGTGTGTGGGGGGGGAGACCATGACAGGCTGAGCAAGGCTTTGAGAAAATAAAGGAATAGTAGCAATGTGTGTGGGAGAAGGAATAGATGGAGTGTAGGCTTAAGGTTAGAGGAGTAGATGTTCAGGGACCTTGATGTGGAAGGGAGACCAGTGTGTCTGCACTAAGGCACTGGTCCTTTGGTCCTGTTTCTGTTCCTATTGAAGTCAATTCCAAATTCCTATCGACTTCAATGAGAACAGCATTGAAGCGTTACCATGACACTTCTGCCTCAGCTCCTCAGGATGAGACTGGAGATGTAGGCTGTGGGAGTTGGAAGGGAGGTTGTTGAGACCGAGAATGAAAACTGAAAAGTGTAGTTCAGGTGACCTAACATCTTATTTCTTGGCTTCTATATTTTGTATTGATGTGATATGCAGTCTAGCAATGATACTTCACACTTAAATATATGTGTATGTCCAGCACGTACGTGTGTGTATATATGTGTATATATATATATATATATATATATATATGTATGTGTGAGTTTGTGTGTGTGTATATACACAAACTCACACATACACAGGACATCAAGACCATATTGGAATGTAATAAAACCAGAATTTTCCAAATTAATTGTTCATTTTGAAATCCAAAATAAAACCTTTGTAATCTTCCCTTAAAACAGCAGCATTCTCACTCCATTTTAGTGAAAGTTAAATTCTGATAGACATTCAATGTGTTTTTAAAAAGATTAAAGCTTGACAATGAACACCATATGAAAGGTTTTCCATCAAACAATATCTTAGGTTCACTGATTCAGCTTAAAACATAAGCCCACATCATAAAGGTCATCACTAAAGTTGCTTTTTGCTGCTGCATGTCTAATTTTATATAAGTTGAATTACATTCCATTTCCACCCCCAGCCCTCCCCCACATAACACCAATTGAAAGTGAGACACCACCAAGGAAGGACATGACCTTATTCACTTCTGATTCAGACACTGACAATACCAGCTTTTTTACGGCAAGGAGTCACAATCTTGAGTGAAAGGTAATTAGTTGAAGATACACCAATATTAAAAAGTCTGTGAAGAAGGGCTGCAAGGTTGAACCTTTAGAAAAAAAATAGTCCTCTGGGCCAGGATATGCACATAGACCTAGGCAAATGGGAGAGAAGATGCAGTGTTTTCTCTCCATGCTCCTCTCTCAAACACAGCTTCAATTGTTTGAACATCCTGTATAGATCCTGGATTCCTAGTTTCACTCATACCTACTGAGGGAAAGCCAAGTGGAGGACAGAGGGAAGTGATGAACCTTCGTATGTTTGTGAGGTAAATCCATAGTGTTATTTGCTCTAGGTCTCTGGCTTCATGAAACATCCTGAGCTGGCAGAAATTCTGGAAATTGTGAGGAGAACCAAATGAATGTTAAAAATGGAGTGCTTACAGAATTAGATTTAAAAACAAATAAACCAATTAACTCCAAAAAAATATAACCAGCACAGTAACACCTGTTTATTTTATTTTATTTTATTTTATTTTATTTTAGAATAACAAATAGACTGTAGAATTGACTGCAGAATGAACAAATAATCTACATTTGTTTTTGTTTTTTTCCTGGCTGATTCCCACCCCCTGAAGATGACTGCAACTCTCAACGCCTTCATAGCAAATTATAAACTCAATTCTTTAATTTAGCCTTCTCACCATAAGACAAAAACATTCATCCAAAGTCTAGTCCTTGAAAGCTAAAAGGCAGAGGGACAAAGAACTATACATTAGTGCAGTGGCTCTCAAACTTTTTTACTGGCGACCCCTTTCACATAGCAAGCCTCTGAGTGCGACCCCCCCTTATAAAATAAAAACACTTTTTATATATTTAACACTATTATAAATACTAAAGGCAAAGCAGGATTTGGGGTGGAGGTTGACAGGTCGTGACCCCCCATATAATAATCTTATGACCCCCTGAGGGGTCCCAACTCCCAGTTTGAGAATCCCTGTATTAATGCATATAATTTATAATTTTTGAAAGGGTATAGACAAAGGCACATATACTCCAGAATAAATTGAACCTAAATACTGTGTCAAAGTATCTGTATTCTGTGGCAGTCTGGTAGAAATTCTGCGGTGCCTTCAGATAAATTTTAGTATTGTTTTATTGCATTAATTGGAACAAATAAATAACAAAGACAATACAGTAGCTTTTTATTATTCATTTTAGGAATTTGGGATAAGGAAGTTAACTGTATGTTGTTTACAATATTGACAACAAGGTTGTCATCATTAAGATTCAGACTCAACAACCAATTGATATGGATGGGCCAGTTCATATTTCTGAGAACTGTTGTTCCAAGCTGTCATCAAAGTCTGGATGACAGCTCAGCACTAGTTATGACTCAGTTCCTGTTTTCAAGGTTATCTTCACAACCATGAGGGCTAGAAATATATCTGTCTACATATAGATATAATAAATATATATATATGTTAAGTCAAAACCTAATTTCTGAATCAATGCTGCAGCAAGAGATGACTTATGTGGCAAATTCTACCTCCAATGAATCACGGAACATACAGGGTGGATCCTTTCCAGTTGCCTGACTGGTAAATCTTGCTCACCAGATTTTGGATCGGGAAGGAATTTTCTCCTAGGTAAGATTAATAGGGAGCTTGATGGGTTTTTTTTTTAATCTCTCCTTTACATTGGGGTGTGATTTGTCTGAAAGAATCATCTTTCATCTGGGCATATCTAATTTGATAAATTCCTTGCCATTGCAGGGATGTCGGGCATTGCTGGTGCCTTGGACTCTTTTGTTCTCTCTCTGTGACACAGTTTAGTCTCCTGAGGAAAGAAATGCTTTAGTGTAACTAAAGTCTTTGGGCTTAATATAGGGATATCTGGGTAAAATGGGTGAAATTTAATGGCTTGTGATATACAGGAGGTCAGATTAGAAGATCTAATGGTCCCTTCTGGCCTAAAATCTAAGAAACTGTGGATCAGATGTCAAGGTGATGGATGTGATAAGATCCTAGATAGACAAAAGTGTTCAGTTCTACCTCAGGACCACGATTGAGTCAGCAGTTCTTGCTATGAGATATTTTCCTGATTCTTTGGCAAGAATAACAACCATATTAAAATAGAGTTGCCTCTCATGTTAGTGTCAATATGAAAGCAAGATGGGATGAGCACCTGGCCTAGCCTGGATGCATTTCACACTGTCTGGCTTTTCATGATCCAGACTTGTGCCGAAGGCTCAAACCAACCATTTGTGATAAGGACTCACGCCCTTCCTCTGACGATGGAGCTGGTTAATCTTTCATTGAGAGGCCACTAAAATGTGCAGGCTCTGCTTAAATAATCATTTTTTATTGTGAACACCTTTGCAAACATTATCTTCTATATAGATTCATATACCATGCTCCTCACCATAGTATCTAAATGCCTAACAACCCTTGGTTCTTTGCTTCTCCCTAAAAACATAAGAACGGTCATAATGGGTCAGACCAATGGCTCACCTAGACCAGTATCCTGTCTTCCAAAAGTGGCCAGTGTCAGATACTTCTGAGTGAATGAAAAAAAACAGGGAAATTGTTGAGTGATCCATCTCCTGTTGTCCAGTCCCAACATCTGACAGTCAGTGGTTTAGGGATGCCCAGAGTATGGGGTTGCATCCCTGACTATCTTGGCTATTAGCCATTGATAGACTTATCCTCTTTGAATGTATCTAATTCTTTTTTTAACCCAGTTATATTTTTGGCCTTCACAACATCATCTGGCAATGAGTTCCACAAGTTGACCGTGTGTTGTGGGAAGTATGTCCTTGTGTTTCTTTTAAACCTGCTGCCAATTAATTTTATGAGGTGATCCCTGGTTTGTGTGTTATGTGAAGGGGTAAATAACACTGCTTCTTCAATTTCACCACACCGTTCATATCCTTCTATCACATACCCTCTTAGTGGTCTCTTTTCTAAGCTGAACTCTCCCAGTCTTTTTAATCTCCCCCATATGGAGGTTACTCCATCTCCCAATCATCTTTGTTGCTCTTCTCAATATAATTTTTTCAATGCTAATATAACTTTTTTGAGATGGGTCAAGTAGAATTGCACACAATATTCAAGGTGTGCACATACCATGGATTTATATTGTGGCATTATGATATTTTCTGTCATATTAGCTATCCCTTTTCTGATGGTTCCTAACATTCTATTAGCTTTTTAAAGTGCTGCTGCAAACGGAGTGGATGTTTTTAGAGAACTATCAACAATGACTATGAGGTATCTTTCTTGAGTGTAACAGCTAATTTAGATGTCATCATTGTACATAAAAACATAAGAAAGGCCATACTGGGTCTGACCAAAGGTCCATCTAGCTCAATATTCTGTCTTCTGACAGTTGCCAGTGCCAGGTGCCCCAGAGAAGATGAACAGAAGAGGTAATCATCAAGTGATCCATCCTCTGTCGCCCATTCCCAGCTTCTAGCAAACAGAGGCTAGGGACACCATCCCTGCCCATCATGGCTAATAGCCATTGATGGACCTATCCTCCATGAATGTATCTCGTTTTTTTTTTTTTTGAACCCTGTTATAGTCTTGGCCTTCACAATATCCTCTGGCAAGGAGTTCCACAGGTTGACTGTGTGTTGTGTGAAAAAATACTTCCTTTTTTAAAAAAAATCTGCTGCCTATTAATTTCATTTGGTGACCCCTAGTTCTTGTGTTATGAGAAGGAGTAAATAACACTTCCCTATTTACTTTCTCCACACCAGTCATGATTTTATAGACCTCTATCATATCCCCCTTAGTCGTCTCTTTTCCAAGCTGAAGAGTCCCAGTCTTATTAATCTCTCCTCATATGGAAGCCGTTCCATACCCATAATCGTTGTTGCCCTTTTCTGAACCTTTTTGAGGTTCCAATATATCTTTTTGAGATGGGGTGACCACATCTGCACACAGTATTCAAGATGTGGGCGTACCATGCATTTATATAGAGCAGGGGTTGGCAACCTACGGCACATGTGCCAAAGGTGGAACGCGGGCTGATTTTTAGTGGCACGCTGCTGCTTGCCGGGATCCCAGCCGCCGGCCCCACTCAGCCCGCTTCTGGCCTGTATAGACGGAACCCAGGCCGGCAGCGGGCTGAGTGGGGCCGGCGGCTGGGACCCTGGCTGGCAGGGGCTGGCAGATGGAACCCTGGCTGGCAGGGGCTGGCGGATGGAACCCCAGACCGGCAGTGGGATGAGTGCTTTATATATGTCTGTGGAAGAAAATAGACAAACACAACAAATAATATTTAAAGAAAACAAGTGCAAAAATAGTTTGGTCTGTTGTTTAAAAAAAAAAAAAAAGCTCAGAAGTTTAAAAAATTCCAGGAAAACCCAATGATCACTTAGGAAATTTGGTATGTCTGAAGTCTGGACAAAGATTCAAGTTTGTTTAAAAAGCGATGTAATGTTACGGGAACTATATTAAACAGTAATTTAATCTATCAAAAGTAACAGTGCCCACAAATACATAGGAGAAGTGCATAATGCATCAATCACTCTCCTACATTTTTTACTTTGTTAGTGCAGAGCTTGAAAAGTTTATCAGGCATCTAAAGAAGTATGAGACAAGGGTATCAGCCAGACACCAACGTAACCAATGCGGGGGTACCCCAACTGTGAGACACACAGACACAGACACACCATTAGTGGGGAATAGGACTGGGAGTTCTAGCCAGCTAGTGTCCATAGATTCTGTTCAATTACAAGGCATCTGTTTAGCAGGGGAATGGATTATTTTTGAAGTTCCACAAACCTCCAGCACCCCAGGTTGTAAGGAGCTCCCTCAGATACTGTCAGAGTGAAAGAATGATTATGTTAGTTTCAGCTCCCCAACTTCCATTCTTTGTTTTGGTTCTTAGTCCAAGAAGAGATCCAGTCCCAACCCCAAAGCCACTCCTAACTTTCCCAAGCAGCAGAAAAGTCAAGCTGAACAGATCCTTAAAGGGTTTGTCTACAATTGGAAATTCACTGAAAAAGCTATACCAGAATAGTTATTTTAGTATAAGCTCTGGTGTGAAAACTCTTTTTCCAGAGTAAGAATACTTTTTCCTGATTTAGCTTAATGAACCTCTAAAAATAACAATCCGCACATGGGGTTTATACCGAAGTAACTATTCCAGAATAGCTGTTTTGGTAAATGTACAAAAGTAGGCAAAACCTTAGTTTCTCTACTACACACAAAGTTTTGAACAATAGCAGTTTAGCTGACAAGTATTACACTTCCCACATGAATGTATGTGATTTTTTTCTAGCCCACTGTTAATGGCTATTGTTGGCTCTCAGTTATACAGTTTAAATACACAAGTCCCCAAATGGTAGGCAATATTTTGGCAGGTAACTTATGAATACTGAAATCTGCAGTTTTTAAACTGAAATAGCCAGTTATGAAAAAAACTAAGTATAAAACATAAAAAACTATATTACTAATCTGATTTAATGTAAATGAAGACTCAAGTCTCTCATGATATGGAAAGAAAAAAATCTCATTCCACCACAGAAAGAGTGAATAGTTTTTTGGATGAACATTTTCTCTCCTGACACAGCCTTCACTACATGATCCCTTATTGAAACAAACAAACCAAAAAACCCTCATTTGCCCCCCAGAAAACAAGTTTACTGCATCTGGATTATGTTAACCCTTTTTCAGAGTATTAACCATTTACAGAGGTTAAGCAGTTTTCAAAGGGCTGGGGAACCATACTGGTTTTGGTCATGCAGTTTGACAGGACCTTCTTTAAAAGCACTTAATGTCACATTTCTGTAAGTGTCATATCTAGTTACTTTTAACTGCCAAAATTACTGTCACTGAAAGAACTTAGCAAAAAATAGTCGATTTTTTTCAGTTCAGGTGATTGTTTTGCTTTTTTATACATTTAACAGCAGTAGATACATATCAAGTGCCACTGTTTCATGTGTAGAGTCAGTTTCTCTGTAGCAAAAAAGATGCTTAAGCAGATGATCAGAAAAAGATGGTTTTAAAATATATTTTTAAATTTCATGATCTACTATTTAAAGAGTATCATTAAAACCTGGAAATTTTTAAAATTAGTCAATTTCAGATTAACAGCATCTCTATAAAATCTACTGTCATTGATCAATAGATATGCACAGTTATTATATTTGGATAAATGCCGGACTGATAACTTATACTTCTGAACATAAACTGACCATCAACTTGGGTGAGACTCTTCACATAGAAAAGTCATGTTCAAGTGACCAAATACATTATGAAGATCAGTAGTGGGGCAAGATGCACATGCTAGTCTTCCTTTAAAGAGACAGGACATGGACATATGACCCAGAGATTTATTTCTATATAGCAAACCTATTTTTTCAAAAGATGAATACATTCTTCTGTCACTTCCTTCCAGAGATTACAAATATTGAACTTCTCATATGAAAACAGGCACAACAGAATAATGAGACTCAAATGGTCACATTCTTTATATTCCATCACTTGCTTTTGTTTTTCCATTTATGTCACTATTATTAACCCAATCAGGCCATACTATGTCCTACTGCAGGCACAATACCTAACATATCTGTTCTTGGTACCTAAAAACCCAGCATATTTGTGTAAGTGACTCTGAACTTTACCCAAAGAATAATACAATCCCAGTTAGATAATTCCTTTGACCACATGCTTACAGATGAAAATTGCACAATACTGCTAATGTTTGTGCTAGTAGGTTATCTAAAAATACTCACTTTGTGCTTTATTGTAACCCTAAAAATATGTGCAATATGAATTTTAGATTATTATATGCAACTCACAAATTGCACAATTTTGTATTTAAAAATCTTTTAAGTGCTCCTTCTACGGTTACTATTTGAGTGACACCTTCTTATGAGATCGTGATTTATGTCATCTATAACAGGAAAATCTCAGGATGAGTATCCAATACAAAGAAAGATGTGATTGAGAACGGGGGGAATTTGCATAGTAAGGAATGGATTCACAGAATACAGCAGTACTGGAACTAGACACAGTACCATGCAATAGAAAGAATTGAAATCTATATTCATGGCAGGAGAGGCATCATAAAGAGGCATCATAAACAAGGCTCAGACCACAATTCCTCAGAAAGATATAACAAAGAACCAAAAGAAACAACACATTTTAACACAGGACTACTCAGCAGTTTGGAGGTTAAAAAAACAACAACTTTTCTTTCAAACAAAACAAAGAAAAGGCACAAAAAATGGGCATATAGAATCAACTGGCATTTGCAGAGGAAGCATGAATAATAATTAAAAAAAAGAAATAAAGAAAAAATGGAATGAGCTAATGCTAGCCAGACTGATTACAGGGAATAAGAAGTGTTTAAAAATATACCCGAGAGAAGAGTTGTGTTCCTAATAAGGTAGAGGAAATAAATTATAAATTATTTTTTTAAATTAAGAAAATAAAGAGATGGATAATAAATAGAGTAAGCTACAAAGAGTATATAAACACTTGTGCTTTACATGCTGTTTTAGATTCCAATTCTTTTGTGGATTAAGTTCAAGGTACTCGTTACTTGACAAAACCTTAAACTGAATAAAATGCAGTTATCTCTGTAGCCAGTTATCTCCTATGCATGAGTATGTCATCTGTTTTTATCAAAGTGCTTTGTCTGGTCCAAAGATGATGTGCACAGAAGGGTAACATTCTCAACTGCAGGCTATCGCCTCTGAAATTAGGTGCTATTGGATATGTAACCTGTCTGCCAGTCAAAGCTGGCAGCAAGAAGGGCCAGGTTCCATATCTAGGGGTTCCTTTCCAACAATACAACACAAAACCAGATTGAGCCCCTACCAGTGACCTGGGTCAATTACACACCACCCCCTGGCTGCCTCTAAGCAGGGGCGGCTCCAGGCAGCAGCGCAGCAAGTGTGTGCCTGGGGCGGCAAACCGCGGGGGGCAGTGTGCCGGCCTCCGTGAGGGTGGCAGTCAGGCAGTCTTTGGCAGCATGCCCGCAGGAGATCTGCCGGTCCCGCAGCTTCAGCAGCAATTCGGCGGCAAGTACGCCGAAGCTCAGGACCGGCAGATCACCCGCAGAAATGCCGCCGAATCCGCATGACCAGTGGACCTCCCGCAGGCATGCCGCTGAAGGCCACCTGACTGCTGTGCTTGGGGTGGCAAAGAACTTAGAGCCGTCCCTGCCTCTAAGAGGCAATACTTCCCCTCTCACAAGCGCAGAGTATGTGTGTAGCAAAATCTTCTAATAAAAGGAGGGAAATAACTCAGCATTAATTTGGGAAAGCACCGCAACTAGGGTTCATGAACATAAACCATGAGCAAAAGACCCACCCTCAAGTAGGTTGGGCAGTGTCCTTTTCCCCACAAGTTCTTAAGTCCAGCAACCCCAAAGTCCCTTTAATGTGTCTCTCCCTTCTCTGCACATTCTCTGTCCCTTCTCTGTCCATTCACAGTTGCTGTTCTTGGTCAGTGCAGCCCCAGAGTTCAGAGGTTCATCTACAGAGTTCACCACCCGTCCTGGGTCAAAGGAGGCCCCTTACACACTATGCTGCTCGGGCATGCCAGCTGCCTTGCTGGCTGCTCCTCTCCACCAGCCGCCCTGTTAGCCACGCCTCTCCACCAGCTACCTGGTTGGCCACTCGCTGTGCTTCTCTGCCAGCCACCCATCTGGCCACTCACCAAGATGTCTTCAGGCATCTAAACACAGCTCTTAGTGATTTCAGCTGTACATGGGGGAGCCTCACTGCTGGTGCACTCTGGGCAGTCTTTTACATCACAGACACTGTCCCAAAGTAGATCTAATGCTTAGACCTAGATATCAGTGATGTCAACTCTGCAAAGTGTAACAAGACACTCAACTGAGTCTAAATTAGCTATTTTATTATACTGTAGAAGAAGAACAACAAATGGTGTCTAGGACCTTTAAGCAAGGCCCACACCACCAGGTACAAGTACTATTATACATATAAATGACCTAGGTGATCTCCGTAAAACCTATGGACCCTGTGCTCTCTGCCAGGTGTCACCAAAGGGCCCCCTGGGTCACATTAATGTCTAAATCTCTTTTTGTAGATGGATGAAGATTAAGGGTGAAGTCAATGAGAGTTTTACTATTCACTTCAGTGGAGCCAGAATTTCATCTCAAGTGTTTGTGAACAGCACTGGTCTCAATACAGATCCTTCTGGAATCCCACTATTTACCTCTCTCCTCTGTGAAAACTTTGGCGGGGTAGTTCCAGTACTGTCTGTTTTGGCTGGGTTTTTTGTTTTGTTTGTATTTTGTTTAAATCTTTCATATTCCATTCAGAATGTTTACAGCATTAAGATAGCTTTGAGCTACTCTGGTGGACAGTTGTTAGATGTTGACAATTATCTTCCTTTAACAATTCTTGCTCAAGAAAAGATAATTGGGAAGGTTGTGGTTAGGAAACTCTGTCCATGACTGGAATTTTCAGATTTCAAAGATCACTGTCATTCTCATTTTAGATTTGAGTATTGGAAGGACACTAGTTGTGATGATTCCTGGGTAGAGACAGGATTGTGACGCACCTCACTACTACCTTCCCATATCATGAGGAAAACATATCTATCCCTGTTGGGGGCCAGTTTCCCAACTCCACTGACTGTGGGCAACACAAGCATTCCCCTTGAGGCCTCACAGGCCCCATTGTCTCTCTACAGATTAGCAATAAGTACATCCCAATCCCTAAGACCTTTGAGCATCTCCATGAAGTGTCCAGCCCCTGTTCCACTGGATATTTTCAGTATTAACAGATTTGCTGCTTCCAAAGAATCGGTACATCCCCAACAGTTCCACCTCAGATCACCACTCCCCTTAACACATTGCACTTAGATATGTTTACAGTGAAATCAAGTATAAGTTTATTTAACAAAGAACAGAGATTCAAGCAATAGCAAATAGAAGTATTGGAAACAAATAGTTACATATGAAATAAAATCATAACATGAACTCTAAAATCTAGACTTAATTAACTAGATACTGTAATGTCTTGTAGAGTAATGCTCACCCAAAGTCCTTGCAGAGTTTTACAGACAGGCTTGGGTGTGATTCTCTGTTCATGAGACTAACAAACTGTCAGCTTGTCACCTTGGTGAAGGATCCTGTGTGTTTCTTTATACCACCAGACATTCCCCAACCATCCTTTGTCTTTAGTCATAACCAGAAAGCCTTCTAGTGTTTGTTTCCTCCTGTGAATTTCCTCTCTTGTAGATTTCACAATCTTTTTTCCCCTGTGGCTCACTATGCAAATAGGCCTCCATTACAATACTCACATAACTTGATAGAGAGATAAGTATCTACTACCTGTTGCCTGAAAGGAACATGTCCAGGGCATGTCACCTACTGGTGACCTGCCTTAACACCAAGGCCTTAAGGGCATAATTTTTAGTATAGATACATAAATTCTTGAATATTATTCACACATACATTTTGCAATGATTGTGATGACTACTGGCTTTTGGTAGGGACCTCATATGACACCCTTTGGTGAACTATTATACATATAAATGACCTAGGTGATTCCTGTAAAACCTATGGACCCTTGTGCTCTCTGCCAGGTGTCACCAAAGGGCTCCCTGGGTCACATTAATGTCTAGATCTCTTTTTGTAGATGGATGAAGATTAAGGGTGAAGTCAATGAGAGTTTTACTATTCATTTCAGTGAAGTCAGAATTTCATCTCACGTGTTTGTGTTGTTTCTTCAGCTGCCTTTGACACCATTGTTCATAAGCTGTTGATGTGATTAAGGAACCTAGCAGAGATAGATAAGGCTGCTTTTGAATAGTTCCATTCTTTTGGTCCCAGAAGGTAGTTGTAGACAATTGCTCATTTCTTCAGGGGCTATCTCTATTATGTCACTCTGCATTTATGCTTTGATGCTCTGTAGCAGTCTTTTCATCATACTGTATGGTGCACCAAATGACTCAAGAGCTCTCATTCACTTCTTGTCTCTCATGCACTCCACATCTGGAGCCAGATCCTCAGACTGTGTAAATAACCATAGTGCCTATGATGGCAATGAAGCTATCCCCATTTATACCAGATGAGGGCCTGGCCATTTGTATATAAATTACTTTGTTTCACTCTGTTTATTTGGTATACACAGCAGAAGATGCTATGTATCTGTAGCTAAGTTTGTAGCTAAGTTTGTAAGGAAAAGTTGGATATTTTATTGTATTAGTTGGAAATAGTGCAAACATTTGTAATTAAAGATTGTATTCTAAAGTGCACAATGAATAAAGGGGCAGAGTTAAGGTTATGGGTACAACCTCATCTTTGCAATTTCCAAAAATAAGTTGTTTTGACACATTTTTTTATTTGTTTTTTGACAAAACAGAAAACAGAAATTCACATAAAATTGATCGCAGGAATACACATCACATACTGCAATTCAAGCCATGATTATTTGTAATTAATTGAATCAGTTTAATAACATAATTAAATAAAGTCTACATCTTAGGAAGATAAAGTATACATTGCTGTCTACATAGTAGAAGAACTATACCAAATATCATCTGCCAGTAGAAAATCAATAAAAAGACCAGAGCTCAGATACTTTGCTATAACATTCAAAGCATAATGAGAAATAGATGAACGTTAATTGTTCTGTCAAAACACAAAAAATTTTTGTGTGCGTACAATGGTGAAAGCTGCAGAAAAGAGCTGTTTAAAGTATGAACACATCTCTTAAAAGCTTTCCCACTTACCGTTGCAGAAAACATAAATTATATACTTTGCAACCAGCTGTGATGGCAGTACAGGCAGCTGCTCCCAATTTGCTGGATAGTGCCATTGTCCATATTGTTTGCTTCAGAAATTACTTGCAATTTCCAAATGTGCATCTTCGCACTTTGTGGCATTCCAAGAATTTGAAAAGTTGTAGCCATTTAGCAGGACCAGTTCTACAAGATCATTATTGTTGTAGAGGTGATTTGCATTTTTTCTGTTTTTCAATAGTCTTTACTTAATACCATTCCAGGAACACTAAAGAAGTTAAAAAAAATTGATGCTTTACAATTACTTCTGGAAATAGTTTAGCAGTCACTTCCTTTAGGTAGAATCCATACCCCCTTCACGTGAATATCCCCTCCATTTCAGGCAACTTTCCTGGCCATGTGTGTATTTACTCAGTAAGTGCAGAAGCAACGCCTTTTGATATTGTAGTCAGTAATAGGAAGAGTTACCTGAAACAGAATGGCTCTAGGGTGATTGGAAATGGTAACTTATCAGAGAAAGCTTGCTCTTACAAAAGCATAAAATGCAAAAGGTGAGAATAAGAAATGAGAGAAGAGACAACAGAGGTAAAGGGCGAAAATAGAAAACAAAAAGGAGAGAGGTGAAAAGGAGAAAATGTAAAAGAGAAAAGATGAGCAAATGTCTAGAAGAAAGTTGTTTAAAGGAAAGTAAAAAAAAAAGAATTTCCTAAACTACACAAAGTTTCCAGTAAGTTAAATCATGGACTTTCTATGAAAGTTCAGTGAGACAGAATCTTACGAGATTCTATCCTCTATTACAGCATCCTTTTGCAAATCATTTCTTGACTAGAAAAATGAAAGAACATGAGGGCCTGATATTTAACAGCTTGCAGCAGCTAGTAGCCCCAGCAGCAGTTCTACAAAGATATACGGCTGATGTTGTACAAAAGCATGTTTCTGATGAACATTCTTGATATGGACTGGAAAAGCAACTTGATATATATCCAGCTGATAAGTTACTTTAGCTCCAGACAACTTAGGTCCTGATGTCACAGTCAGGAACGAAGTCAAAGAGACAAATCCTACAGTCAAAATTACAGCTTGTAAGTAGAGCTGGGTGAAATTTTTCAGCTGCAACTTTTTTCAGGGAAAAATACAGATTCAGTGACACCAAAACATTTTGTGAATTCAAGTCCATTTAAATTAATTGTTTTGGCTAAAAAAAAAATCCTTTAAAAAATCTGAAAAATTCAAAACACTTTGTTTTCACATTTTCAAAACCAAACACTGTATTTGTTACAGTGAGAGATCTTTTTGTTTCAAAATTTCCTTTGATTCTATTGAAAACAACAATCAAAATTATTTTAAAAATCTCTAAATCTCAAAAAAAATTGGATTTGAAACAAAATATTTAATTTGACTAGAAATTAGTTTTAATTTTTATTTTTGATTCACTGATTTAAAAAAATATGTATTTTCTGTTTTACCTGAAACAAAATATGTTTTCAAATTTTCAGAATTACTAGCATACTGAAAAAGCCGTTATTCACACAGCTCTATATGTAAACACTACCTACAACTAGGGTTGCCAACTTTCCAATTTCTTAAAATTGGACACTACAGCCCCTCCCCCCGCTCGCTCCCCCTCTACCCCCAGGACTCACCTGCCACCTGCAGAGCTGGGCTAGGAGCTGAAGCAGAGCCTGTCCGTAAGATGCAGGTAGGAGTCAGCTCTGATTCAGAAGGGGCTGGTGCGGACTGATGACCCAGCATCCCCGGTCCCCAAGTCCTGGGCTAGGCTGATGGTGGCGTTTGCAGACAGCAATCGTGGGGTGGGAGGGCAGGGGATGTTGTCAGTCTGTCTGGGTGAGCTGGGCTGGGCTGGAGGCCAGTCTCCACAGTGAGTCGCATTCCCAGTCTTTAAGGGCGCTGCTGGGCTGGGCCTAGCCCTTATCCTAGTGTCAAAGGGAGGGAAGCAAACTAGAGGTTGGTGCTGCAGTCACCTCTGACCTGGGGAGAAGTGGCCACCCCGCATGGGATCCCTGGTTCAGGTTCCGGCTCTGGTGCTGGTCACATGTGTCTTTTAGCCCCTCGAGCCACTTCCCACAGAGATGGGGTGTTTCTGCAGTGGATGGGGGAAAGGGCAGATCTGGGGAGCAGAGAAGAAGGTGGAAAATAGGATGTAATCCAAACACAATCCCATGGTGTGGATTGGCACCCACCTGGATCACAGCCATGCTGCCGCCAGTTCTCTGCAAGTGCCCTGCTGTGGTCATTCACACTGTGATGTACGCTACCTTATCCGCCCCGTTCCAGCACCCCTGCGGGCAGTAACCAGACTTTTGGTGTCCAGTCAGTACTTCTGACTGGACACTGGACAGATCCCCTTTTGACTGAACTTTCCAATTGAAAACTGGACACCTGGCAACCATACCTACAGAAGTGGGTGCGGAAGTATACCACTCCAGCAGACACTCCTGGAAACATTGTATTGGGTCAATCTCAGAGACAGCAAGGAAAACAGAGTCAACATAGATGTCCCTGTCCTGACTGAGTTCTGCTGGTTATTACTCCACCCTTATTCTCCCCTTCCCCATTCATTTTAGGAAGACTGGGATTGAAATTAGTCCCTGTGCATCATTATGCGTGCATGCGTGTGTGTGTGTGTGTGTGTGTGTGTGTGTGTGTGTGCCTTTTTTCTCTCTCTGGAATGTCCATACAAGGCTACTCACAAGCTAGACCTCAACTACTAATGCAATCCTTACTCGAATCAAACTCCCACTGACTTCATCAGGATTGAAGCATATTGCAGAGTATTGCCTCACCAATCACCCATACTAGTCTGTAGATACAGGATTTTAGGATGGGTTTTAAAAAGATCCTAAGTGGCTTGAGAACATAAGTGGCACTCACTTTCAATGAGACTTGAGCTGCTAAGTCATTCAGCACTTTTCAAAATTCCACTCTTCGGGTATATCTGCACTGCAATCATAGGTTGACTGAGCAGTGAAGCCAGGGCAGCATGGCAGTGCAGGCTAGCCACCTGAGTAATTACTCAGAGTTCAGGGCAGGCCTCTAAAGCTAGCACGGAAGTGCACATTGCCATGGCTTCACTGCTTCAATGCTCAGGCTAACTACATTAAAGCTGGCTCAGTATGTCTACATGAGCTGCAATCACGCCATACGCAGTATCAACACACACTTAGTCTCCAGGATTTTCAGTGCAGCCTATTTCACAAACACTAAATATATTTACAAAAACCGTAAACTCTACAACAGAAATAAGTGTTAAATGTTGCTGTTAGGATAGATAGAAGAATGAAAAAATGGCAACTTAAAAGAAAAGTCGCCCAGTCTGAGGGCCATATGCAGCCTTCCAGCCTTTTCAAGATGGCAAGGTCCAGTATTCCGCATTTCTATAGATATTTTAAAATATATTTGTTGTAGCCAAGGTATCTGTACAAATAATATACAAGTGCTAAATATTTATTCCCTGTCAAAGATTTGCATATCAGATTTGTTCAGTCCTCAAGTCAAAACAAGATTGTTCTAACTGCTGTACATTACGTTTTTTTTTTCAAATCTAGATATCTCCTCTCTGCTTCATGCATCATCCCCAACAATAACAAAATCTGAAAGAAATACTTAGTTAGTAATTTTGTTGATGATTCATGTGATAGAATAGAATACTGTAGTTTTTCTGCTAGGCTAGAAAGGCAATTTGCTGTTGATAAAAACACAACCATAAAAATGATTTCCTACTTCTGCAAAGAGATGTACAAATGTCTACTAAAATGCCAGAAATATTGGCATCCAAGCAGAACTGGTGAAAACTAAAACAAATGTCAACTTCTCTATGAGTACAAACATTGTAAAGAGGTGTTTGTGATTAAAAATATGGGAGTGTAATTTTGGAGGTGCTACCATTGCGATGACAAAACTTATGTCCTTTCCATTGTGGTCATTAAAGATTCTACGTATAATACTTTTCACAAGATTAGATAGCACCACAGTCTTGGCTGTATTCTATTTTGGGTTATTATATTCTGTCTACCTAAATTCCACTTGTAGATGGATATATTCTTCTTCTTTTTTTCCTATCCTAACCTGCTATGTAGAGATAACTTGTATTATTAGACTTTCACCATGTTCCACCCATGCGGGGGTAACATTTAAATGGTGTGTTAGTGGCTCCTGTATATACAGGATCTGATTCTCCACTATCTTGCAGATTATATAGTCATTTACATTAGTGCAAAGTGAAAGCACAGCGTGTATAAAATGCTACCATTCTGATTTGGCAGTGTTCTAAACACAACCACTTTGCACAGGTGGAAATTACTGTATAAGAGGCAAGTCAGTGGAAAATCAAGCCAATAGACTGTAAAGTACCTCACAGTGCCAGATGCTATATAAATTAAAGATATAAATAGTGCAGTGCATGATGCTGTTATGCCTTTATTTTCTATGAACTGCACCTCTTCAATTTCTAAGAGGCTGCCAACCACTGAAAGCAGCTGCCATTTTGTGCTCAGTTTAGATGCAGCCTGTTGGAAAGAAGACATTCTCAGTGCTGTCTTTATTTTTATTTCTGTTTTTATTTCTTATTGTGCTTAATGACATCTAATCTTAATCAAAAGTAAAAGTCATTCATACTGAGTGTACCTGCCTGCTTTATGTGTATGTATTACTACACAAAAAGTAGTATTGTTCTAAAGAAACATCTTTCTTGCTGAATGCTAACAGTGAAGTTGATTAGTCCTTTAAATACCCAATTTATCAGCTGATACTCCAAGATCGTTTGCATAATACTTTGAAGTACCGTCTCCCATAAATGCCAAAAAGAATTAGGGAAAGAATAAAAAACACTAGATTCATAGGTATACTTGAAAACTAATTGTGAAGAAAATGCCAATATTCTTTTATGACTGAGCTAATTATCAGGGGTGACACGAAAGATGACAAGACATAGAAAGATATATCTGACAAGCCAGTGTCACAGCATTTTGCTTCATTGCTTAGCTAAGCAAAAGCCCATTTTGATGGTACAGTAAACATTAGCAGCTCTTTAAAAAATTCCAAAGTACAAGAAAGGTTCTGGTAATTAATATCATACACTCATTTGTTCAGCTTCAGCCTTCCGATGCTCTTTGTAAAAAGTAGATTACTCTGGCAATTAAAAGTACAAGTACTGCAGTTAGAATACAGAAACAAAAATGGATCTTCACACCGGTATGCAAGATTTTTGATATGGGAGTTCTGTTGGAACTACATAACAGCTGTGTTAAATTGGTGAAGCTGAAAAATTATATTCAATAGAGAATGTTTACACTTTAGAAATTATGGATAATTGCCTTTTTGCAGCATTTTTATTTGTTTGTTTTGTGCCAACAACTAACATTCCTTATGCTCCTTCTTTCCTAAGTCCTACCTTAGACTTCTGGTCCATAAGCCAAGATACTCACATACTTCCTGCAAAGACTCCCACCTAAAACTGTGACAGACATGTCCATCTTGAGCTGCCCATATGGCCTCTACTGACTGCCCAACACTTGTGCCCTCTACCATTAGTAAAAATATATTTTTTCTGTGGATAAACCTCTAACCTTATCCATGAATCTCTTAAGGTGTCCCCTGGCAGTTCTACAAATATATTACTGATGGCAATTCCTTCTTACCCCAAAGAAGGAATTCTGAGGGTAGGTCTTCACTGGGGGGGGGGGTCGATTTAAGATACGCAAATTCAGCTACGCGAATAGCGTAGCTGAATTCGACCTATCGGAGCCGACTTACCCCGCTCTGAGGACGGCGGCAAAATCGACCTCCGCGGCTCCCTGTCAACGGCGCTTACTCCTACCTCTGCTGGTGGAGTAAGAGCGTCGATTCAGACGAGACGCGATAATTCGATCCCCGAGAGATCGATTTCTACCCGCCGATTCAGGCGGGTAGTGTAGACCTAGCCTGAGACACCTGGCATTAGCCACTGTTGGAAGACAGGGTACTGAGCAAAATGGACCTTTGGTCTGACCCAGTATGGCTGTTCTTATGTTCTTATGTTCAAAAGCAGCAGCCACAATAGCATGCCATCAAGGATCACTATGAATTGCTCATTCCTACCTATAATACCAAACTCTACCAACCCTAACTCTTCCAAGTCACTGAGGGCTCACTGCCATAGCCATATTTTTCAAATGTGGCCAATAAATTATGTGGAATGAACTGTTTGCTCAGCTCTGCTATTAATGGTTTTGTTACTTATAATTTTCAGTTCACAGGAACTGTTGGTAAATGGACTAGACAGACTTTACCCTTTGGACAGGACAAATATTTAGTGGCAGCGCAAGATATCTTGGTCCCTTACTTGCAATTGCTATGAGTACTGTGGATGTACATAAATGTATGATACATATCCATATGTATATATGTCAAGTTGCACCTGATTTCTAAAATTACAATAGAGTGGGAGTTTTGGATATTGGAAATGAAATCCTGGTCCCACTAAAGTCAATGGAAGTTTTGCCATTGGTATCAATCTGTGCAGAATTAGGCCCATACTGAATGCTTTTGAAAAATCCCACCAATATTGTGTGAGGGAAAAAAGAATTCTGCTGTCCCTAACTTTTAAAATAGAACAGCTAACAGCAGGCTAATTGCAAAAAGATTTAAGAGTAAGAAGAAAAAATTATCAGTGGTTATTAGAATTTGTCATGTAAAAAGAAAAAAAAATCTACCATATTTCTAGAAAGCAAACTACATTTGCATAGTTCTTTAGGTTGATGTGCTAGAGAGATTTACTAAGGGATGAAAGCAACAGTAGAATATTATATTTAAATTAACTTCTCCAGCTAATGGTTGGTTCTCTGAGAAATGTACCAGCTGCTGAGGCTGGCAAAATTTTTACAATTTATGCCTGCAATTCAAAAATAATTTGTTTTTGTGAATAATCTAGAGTATGACAGTTTGTCTACAAATATGTCACTCTTTGTTTACCTCTCTGTGTGTCAATTGGATTAGCCCTTATTCAGATGAAAGGAACTGAATCAGCCTTTACGGATACCCTGCTGCTTGGCCTACCTCTGCAGCCTCCTCCCAAGAAATTCTACTAAGATCAGCAGGGAATGCAAAGCCACCCTCTGGGCAATAGTGTGGGCTTAGCAAGACTGGGCTAGCTAGCAAATTAAGAGAACTGGGTTTTTTATAAAGTAGCTGGTTAGTTGCATGCACAGAGCTAGATCTCTTCTGTACAACAGTATGATTAAGTCAAGGAGGAGCCTTAATAGACCACCAATTACTAGAAGCCTTTTAGAGTCAAGTGTTGGGCTGAATGATTTTGGAGTTTTGCTTGTTGTTGGTTTGGTTTGGTTTATTCTGAAGTCAGCTTCCTCCTCTCCAAACCGCTGATGCTCGCATTAAACTAAGATCAAATAAAAAGCTTATTTAGCATTTTAGAGAGACCCAGGAGGGGGCGAAATAATATCAGAAGCTAAGCTTTCTTATGCCTCCTTTGTATGTGTCATCTTATATTATCCTGTGTGATGTATCATTTTTCCCAGTGCACTTAATATTATAATGAGGAGGGGGGGTTGTTATTATAGAAATATGGAAAGGCACAGGAATAGTGCTTTCATTTGCAAAATAATTTGCATGAAACCACACCTTTGACCTGAACTTTTGAACCCAATAGCTGTGAAATAGGCTATTTATACAGTCCCTGGATTATCTGAATAGATCCTCATATTGCTCTTTTTGGGGGTGGGGAGGGAGAAATGATACATGTTTCTTTTTATCAGCTGCAACAGCAGCACTAGTGTTCTGATAACTGAATCACTACTGGTATACATGACCCTTTGTGAAATGTTTCTTTCTGTATGTCAGTGCAGTATGGAAGTGATAAAACCAAAAGAAATATTCTTCAATATGATGAGAAGGGATACATTTTACTGGGAGAAAAGGGTCTCACCCTCTCTCATAGGCAGCATATCCTTTGATGTTTCCATTTATGACTACTGTCTGACATCTGATGAGGAGCTTAAGGTAAGGACCTGAGCTGATTCATCCCCAGAGTAGGTACATCCTCTACACTGATTGTGGCAGGTGTCCTATGGGGAAAAAACAGTATGTGATCGTGTAGATTATATCATAATGCATAGCATCTCTTGTGATAAATGTTATACACTTCCAGAAGGCTTTAGACAGCTTATACTGTTTTAGGGAAATTATGGCATATTGTGAAATACCAGCAAAAATAATTAGAATCATCAAGTATCTATATGGTAATGCTGAATGTACAGTCAGAGACAGTGACATCAGCCAATGGTTTGCAGTGACAACTGGAGTAAGGCAAGGGTGTATTAAGTCTCAACTATGGTTTGCACTGATCGTTGACTATGTCATGAGGAAAGTAACCACAGAAGGCAACCAAGGAATTTTAGGGATAAATGATAAAGTTGGATAACCTCATTTTTGCTGATGACATTGTCCTGCTGAGTTAGACACATCACTTGATGGAAGAAAAGACACAACTTTTGACAGACACAGCAAAACAAGTCAATTTGTTCATCAAGGAGAAGACAAAATATACAGCTATCCAGGCCCCAAAAGCAACCCTCACAGTGGACAGAGACATAACAGAAGTATGTCATTTTTCCGAGGTAGGGAGTAAGATGTAAAATGATGGTGACACCATGCTAGATATCAAGCAACAAATACCAAAAGCAGCAAACAACTTTCATAAGCTTGAAAAGATTTGGAAAAGTAGCATGATTGGCACTGTTACAAAAGTACAATTTTTAACACAGGAATCATGTCTATTCTCATTAATGGAGCAGAGTCATGGAAATCTGCAAAAGCAATTAGTAACTAGATCACCTAATTCCAAAGTAAATGCCTGTGGAAGATCTTCAGAGTCCATTGGAAAGAGTTTCTTGCAACATCAGCAATTCTAAGTAAAGCAAACAAACCTAAAGCATCAAGCATGGTAAGAAGATGATGGCCATATTTAGGAAACACTTTAAAGATGTCACTGATGCAACTTCTACATCAAGTGATAATGTGGACATGACCTAGGAAGAGAAAAAGAGGACAACCTAGAGAAATGTTAGGCAAAACAATAGAGAAAGAAGCCAAATCCAGCATGGCACTTGGAAGCCTGAACAGACCAGCACAACTCCAACATAAATGGTGGAAAGTGGTGTACACCCTATACATCTGAGCATACAGGAGAAAGCAAGCAAGAAAGCAGATGCACAAGGTGGCTGAATTAAGGTTGCACAGGAAACTTTAATTCTGGCATTTTTAACTTCTGAGGGCTTCACTTTTCACCTTAACATAGTTTTTTTTGCACATAGCTGTAAAAGTATGAAATATAGATATTAGGTAAAAATTTAAAATGCACCTAGTACAACTCGGGTTCCTAAGTGGCAACATTACTTTGTTTGAAGATGAAATTTAGGCTCCAATATCACTCATGCGCTTTTCAAAATGTTTCCTATATACTCTCCTCCATGAACTTATTCTTTTTTTTAACCCAATTATAGTTTTGGCCTTTACAATGCTCCCTGGAAATGAGTTCCATGGTTTGACTTTGCATTCTGTGAAGAATGCTTCTTTCTGTTTGTTTTAAACCTGCCACCAATTAGTTTCATTGGGTAACCCCTGGTTCTTGTGTTATGGGAAAGGGTAAATAACACTTCATGATTCACTTTCTTCACACCATTCATGATTTTATGGACCTCTATAATATTTCTTCTCTCCCCTTCCCCCCCCCCGCCACCCAAGTTTTCTGTTTTCTAAGATGAACAGTCCCCGTCTTTTTAATGTCTCCTCACATGGCAGTTGTTTCCTACCCCTCATCATTTTTGTTACCCTTTCCTGTTCTTTTCCCATTTCTAATGTATCTTTTATTTTTAAGATGGGGTGACCAGAACTGCACACAATATTCAAGGTATGGGTGTACTATGGATTTATATAGTGGCATTATAATATTTTTTGTCTTATTATCTATCCCCTTCCTAATAGTTCCTAACATTCTGTTAGCTTTTTTGACTACTGCTGCGCACTGAGTGGATGTTTTCAGAGAACTATCCACAATGACTCCAAGATCTCTGTCTTAAATGGTAACAGTCAATTTAGACCCCATCATTCTGTATGTAGTTGGGATTTGTCTGGTAGTGAACTTAGGTTTATCAGTCTGTAATTGCCAGGATCATCTCTGGAGCCTTTTTTAAAAATCGGCATTATATTGGCTACCCTCCAGTCATCTGGTACATAGGGTGATTTAAATGATATGTTACGTAGCAGTTAGTAATTTGGAAATTTCGTATGTGAGCTTCAGAACTTTTGGGTAAATACCATCTGGCCTGGTGACATAATACTGTTAATTTATCAGTTTGTTCCAAAACCTCCTCTGTTGACACCTCAATCTGGGACAATTCCTCAAGTTTGTCACCTAAAAATAATGGCTCAGGTGTGGGAATCTCTCTCGCATTTGCTGCAGGGAAGACCAATGCATAGAATTCATTTAGCTTCTCCACAACAGTCATTGGATTCCTTGAATGCTGCTTTAGCACCTCAGTCGAGCAGGGGACCCATTGATTGGTTGGCAAGCTTCCTGCTTCTGATCTAATTTTTAAAAAATGATGTTAGTTTTTGTGTCTTTTGCTAGTTGCTCTTCAAATTCTTCGTTTGTTTGTTTTTGTGGCCTGCCTCATTATACTTTTACATTTGACTTGCCAGAGTTTATGCTCTTTTCTATTTTCCTCAGTAGGATTTGACTTCCAATTTTTAAAGAATGCCTTTTTCACCTCTAATTACCTCTTTTACTCTGTAAAATGTGACAGAGTCTTGTGGCACCTTATAGACTAACAGACGTATCGAAGCATAAGCTTTTGTGGGCGAATATCCGCTTCGTCAGATGCAAGTGGGTATTCACCCACGAATGATTATGCTCCAATATGTCTGTTAGTCTATAAGGTGCCACAGGACTCTGTCACTTTTTACAGATCCAGTCTAACACGGCTACCCCCCGTTTGATACTCTTTTACTCTGTTATTGAGCCAAGATGGCATTTTTTTGGTCTTATTACTGTTTTTTATTTGGATTTTGGTTTTTATATTTATTCTATTCTATCTCCTAGAACTGGAAGGGACCTTGAAAGGTCATCAAGTCCAGCCCCCTGCCTTCACTAGCAGGACCAAGTACTGGCTTTTGCCCTAGATCCCTAAGTGGCCCCCTTAAAGATTGAACTCACAACCCTGGGTTTAGCAGGCCAATGCTCAAACCACTGAGGGGTATACGTGCAATTTGAATCTCTCTTATGGTGTTTTTTTAAGTTTCCATGCAGCTTGCAGGCATTTTACTATTGTGACTCTTCCTTTTAATTTCCATTTAACTAGCATCCTCATTTTTATGTAGTCCCCGTTTTGAAGTTAAATGCTACTGTGGTAAATTTCTTGGTATTTCCCTCCCCTACAAAGATGTTAAATTTAATTACACTATCGTCACTATTACTGAGCAATTTAGCTATATTTATCTGTTGGACCAGATCCTGATCTTCTTGTATCGTTCCATCAGTTTGCAGCCATGCCTGCTAGGCAGATCCCCGGCCATCCATGTGACTACCCCTTGTCTCCACCCCAGCTGTTTAGCAGTGCAGCTATCATGGATGCTGGCCATGGCTGCTGCTCACCCCCAGTTCACCCCAAGATACTCACTCCTGTTCCTCAGCCTAGTCCCAGTGCTCCTCCCAATGCAGGCCCTGGACTTAGGGAGAACTATCAGTGGAACCCAGGAAAGGGGGCATAGTGCTATGGAGGCAAGGTAGCTCCTCCTTCCAGTTGGGACAGGCAGGAGACCTATATTAAAGATGTTCTGGTCAACAGCCTCCTAAACATAGCAAAGATTAAACTCACACTCACTGGCTCTCTTAATATTTCCAGTATGTGTAATATCTCATTTGGGCCTAATGTTATGCAGCATAATTGCATCATTAGTTAAGTGGTAGCTATTCTCATTTTCAGCTTTCTATTGGCTTAGAGAAAGGGTTTCAAATTTGCATTTAAATGAAAATGAGGGAAGTATGATAAAGGTTTCTGTTAAAAGAGATGCCTGGTTTTGTTAATTAATTTTTAACAGGAACAATCAATATTTTCAGTTGATAGGGTTTTTTTTACTATAAGATTTGTATTTTCTTCTTTTCTTTATCTAGAACGTCAGACATCCCTCATTAGAACAGTCTATCACTTTCTGTGGTTGAAGAAACCTTTCCTTTTTTCCCTGAAAATGTTGGTGCAAGCTAAAAGAAAACAAAATCAAATAAATAGTTACTTTAAAAGTCTAAGTTCAAAATGCTCTAATATAAACAGACTAAACTGTAAGCGGCTATATGCTAAAACATGCAGTAAAGCACATCTATAAGACTTTCCTGCCCTCCACTCCCTCAAAGAGTCTGATTCTGATTGCTCTTATGTGCATCAGTGTGAAACAGAAGTAACTCCAGGGACAACATTGTAAAACTGTGTAAGTGAAATCAGAATCAGCACCAATGGGACTTCCTGGAATATAAATCAGGGCTGAATTTCATCCATAAATTATACATTTTGTCTGAGGAGTTTACTTAAAGTTTGCAGTATCAGCTTCAACTCAGCACCTGAAGACATAAGGTCTGTCTATGAATCACCTCCTTTGACACTGAATCACTTGTTTTTAATTTTGCTTATAGCTTTACAGCTTAAGTGCCATCTAGTTTCCATTAGTAACATTGTAACTCATCTTGCTTTTCATGATACTTTTGAAATCATTTGTAGTAATAATTGCTTCTCTGCTTTCCATTTACTGTAACCATTACAACTAATTTGCTAACAGCAGTTACACTTCTATTACAACCACAGCTTAAAAAAATATAAGTCAGTTCTTAAAAAAAAAAACAATTTGCACTGGACATTCTCCTCTTTGGGGATGCAATGTAAGCATTTAAATAAAGAACTGAAGCATTTAATTAGTTTGTGCTTGCTTCCTGCTAGCAGGACATCACACTAGAGAGTAAATGGATTAAGTTTTTTGTAACTCCAGCCAGGAGACATCTTGACAGTTGTGTTTTTCATTCTCAGGTGTCTAGTTAAGAGAAACACAGGGGTCCAATTCAACCTTTAAAAACTTTATCTTTGACTAGAATGGTTATTGCTTTGGAACACAATGTGATTTTCCACAGTAAACTTAGCAAGGGATTATGCTTTTCAATGCCAGTTGAATGAAGAGAGGGATGAATAGAAAATGTAAATAGAAGATATTCCATGGGAAACGGAAGGTTAGGGGATTTATCTCCCACTTGTTACAATCTAAAATTCACAAAAGAAAACAAACACTACAGAGTCATATGGTATAGATATTTTTTTTCTGATTGGTTTGCCTTTCAATTTTTTTTGTCTTGATATTTTTAGGCAAAGGGACATACAAATATTTTTAAAAATATATGGATTTTAATTTTTGCTTCAAATATTGTAAATTATTAGTTGTGTTTCCCTCCAGTTATTAAAAAGATAAATAAATATTTCTCTCTAGACCTGTGTAAGCAAAGGTTTAGACCAAAGGCTGAAACCATTTTATAAAAAAAAAGTTAGCTTTTTCCTTTAAAAGTAGAAGGCCAAAGAAACTAGAACCAAACATGTGAACTGCTAATGTCAGTTGGGCTCAAAGGGTGAAAGTACCCTTGCTAGCAAGGTGCTTAAGGAGAAAAAGGCATTTACTTCCCCCAACAACCCATCACAGAGGACCCATCCCTAACCCCCTGGCTCTCATACTCTTGCTGGAGCTTTATGGAGATAATTGCTGCAGTAACTTCTGCAGTTGAAATGGAAGGAAAAGAGATGCTGAGGATCTATACACAGCTATTAAGAGGGAGAAAGGACCATCCCACTCAGGACCCACTTACTGTTCTAGAACCTATAAGATACTAGGCGGAATCCTGAGTCAAACTGAACACAAGAGAAGGTGAACCTTGCATGACTGGTCATCTAAGCCCAAAGCTCTCAAAAGATTTTAGGACCGTAATGCATATTGATTTCCATGGGAGTTAGGCACGTAAAACCCTTTGAGGACCTGGGCCCGTGTGCACATTATCTTCAATATACACTGGACTCAACCATTCTCAAGATCAGTCAACCCAACAGGAAGCCAGGTTTTATAGCCCTATTGAGTGGTTGCACACTCGGCTATGATGTAACACAGTGCCAAGTTTTGCCCATGAACATTCATGCTCCCAAAGCAAACACTGTATATCCTCAATATCTGATTATTGGCTTTAGATGCTATGGTGCTGGTAGAGGGAGGGATAGTTCAGTGGTTTGAGCATTGGTCTACTAAACCCAGGCCTGTGAGTTCATTCCTTGAGGGGGCCATTTAGGAAGCTGGGGCAAAAATCTATCTGGGGATTGCTCCTGCTTTGAGCAGTGGGTTGGACTAGATGACCTTCTGACCCTGATGTTCTATGATTATAGAAAATCCTAAACTGGGAAAGCTGCTTAGGGAATAATTTTTCTGTCCTCTGAGGACACATCAATGAATACAAAACTGTTTCATTTGTTATGAAAACCTGGACAGTTTAATTTAAAGCCAAGCAGTTTTGATCTTTGTTTGCAGAAAACTGTTTCAGTTTTTGATTGTTGAAAATCTAACTCCCTGGATTTGTTTGTTTGTTGTTCTTTTGAATAGAAACCTGAATGTTTTCAATGAAAATTTAAATATTTACTGAAGATTTCCACTCGGCCAAAAAGGCATTTTGGAGGGAAAAAACAGTTTTGATTAAAACAATTTGGCAAGCTCTCTCAAGCAGATTATATTACAAATGACCAGATCAGCCACTGCAAGTGAAATAGTATTTATCTGATGTACCTTAACATTCTTTTCAGGTGAAAATAATGTTATGATTGCCAGTTCTAATTGCCAGGATTGGGATGATTTTGTCCTATTACTAGTATAGATAATGAAACATATCTCAGCAAAAGTATCTGTGATGTTCTTGTTGTGTACTGCACAGTTTTTACCAGAACTGCTTCAATCTTATAGAGTTGAGGGAGCTAAAAGAAAATCTGGCTGGCAAACAAATTGTAAAGGAATTAAAATGTGCCCGGCTTGTGCTTGTGAATCTAGATTTAAACTTAATTTAAGCCAGTTGCAGAGGGAAAAATACCTTGTGGATTTGAAACTTTCTTCATTGTAGTCATCTTTGTGATTGATTGGTTGATGGGCATTGGCCAATCCCCTTGGTCCTTCTGTCCCCTCATGCCATATCTCCTTTTTTTCTGCCTACTTTCTGGCTTTTCTCTTTTTTATTATTATACACCTCTACCCCGATATAATGCGACCCGATATAACACGAATTCAGATATAACGCAGTAAAGCAGTGCTCTGGGGGAGGGAAGAGGAGGGCTGCTCACTCCGGTGGATCAAAGCAAGTTCGATATAATGCGGTTTCACCTATAATGCGGCTCACTCCAGTGGATCAAAGCAAGTTCGATATAATGCGGTTTCACCTGTAACGAGGTAAGATTTTTTGGCTCCCAAGGACAGCATTATATCAAGGGAGAGGTGTATTATTTACTATTTGTGATGGGGTAGTGCCTAGAGCTCCTGAACAGGTTCAGAGTACTTTAGAGACACATATTAAAATACAGTCTCTACCATGAAGAGTTTATAAATGTGAATATTTTGTCTCTATTCTCTTTTCTGCTCTCACCTTGGCTCCCCCCTCCCCCCACACACACTTTGTCTTTCACTTTCAGTCTTTATACATTTCCCCCCCTTTTTTTTTGTCCCCTTCCTGCTCTCTCAATTTGGTGGACATCCATTAGTGGCTCTGGGAGGATGGGCCCCGTTCTGTTGTAGTTGAGCATGCGTTGCAAAAGCACCCACACAAAACTTGACCCAGTGAGCAGATCCCATGGGCTAGATTCTGCCACTTTTATTCACCTTAAGTCATACTTTGCTTTTCAAATAATCCTACTGAAATCCATATGAGTGGCAAGAATTGAGCCCAGAGCCTATAAGCATGAATTATTCCTGTGACCATATGTATTACGGAGTTCAATGGAAATATGGATTTCCAGAAGCTGCCCAGCACTTTACTCCCAGAGCAAATGAAAATCAGAGTGGACCAAAGGCATACAGCTTCCCACCTCCTCCAACTGCTCCTCTCTTCTGCCTATATTTAACAGGACTGAGGTAGGCTAGTTTTGAAGTTAAGGCACTAGAGTGGGACTCAGAAATTTGGGGTTCAGTTTTCACCTCTGCTACCGACTTCCTGTGCAACTTAGGGTAAATCTGTCTGTGGCTCAGCTCCGCATATGAAAAATGGGGCTACCACCTCTCTAAATAACGAGGGGTGTGTTGAGAGTAAATTCATTCATAAGTCCTTCAACAATTTAGTTTGTGTGGTAAAGCCATGTTAGAAGGCTATTCTATCTCCTCTGTTTCCTCTCTTTATATGTACAGATGATGAAGTATTATATATGTAGGCTTGGAAGGATTAGCTTCATATTGGTAAGTGTCAATAAACATTGATATCTCTATACACACACACAAGCTGATGTAAAAATATGTCCATCAATAATAACAGAAATTTAGAGATAGGCAAAGTAAGAAAAATTCTATTTGAGAACTTAGCGGAGTTTGATTTCAGGATATTGACATGTGATGTTGACAATTTGTGTTTTGACAGCTATAAAGCTTTAACTTTTTTCAGGGTCTACTGTCATTAAATAATTTTTGTGTGACCTCCCATTGTCTAAGCCCACCCCCAATAATTTCCTGCTACTGTGAAAATTTAAATTGTTAAAGAAAACCAACTTGCTTAAAACCCACCATTTTGTGCAATTGAAAATTTAAATAGATTAAAAACCAAACAGAAACACAGGCATATATAGGGTTGGCACACTGATTTTTATATATATATAATTTCAACTGATAAAATCAATGTTTATTTTTAAGCTGTTTTTTTTTTCAATTGTTAAGTTTTATTTATACTCCAAAGATGTAGCCAGACAGCAAAAGTACAGGAACAAGCATTCCTTACATTCTAAATGGAGATCATCATCTATCAATACAACCAGGTTCACTGGTTTTATATTAGTATATTGGTGAAACCACAATTCACCAACAGTGTTCATAAAAGTCCAAAGGTCTGTGCTGGACAGATTCCACACACCTTACAGGACCTGAGAGAAAGCATTCACCTGAAACTAGCTTCCCTCCCCTTTAGCCACAAGTCTTGTATATAGCAAGTTCAAGACTGGTAACTATCTCAGAAGAGGCTTATTAAACATCACTTTCAGTCTGGCTATAATTTTTTTCTGTCATGTGGGTTTCTTTCAGTTTTCTAGCCAAAGGGTGACACCCTTCACAGTCCAGTTTAACAAGCTCGAAGTATTTCAGTGTGCCTTGCTTCCCTTGTTTTCAATTTAATCTCACTAGCAGGAAAAAATCTTTCCCTCCTTCTGCAGCTGAAGCAGCCTTGGATACATCAGAACCAGTGTAATTCTATTGTGCAGTGGGGACAAATTTGTGAATGACTATAATGGTGTTTTGTGACTCTCATGTGCAGGTTGCAGCTTGATGGAGGTTCATTGCACTCCTGTGTGCCAGTGGAGGTTGGAGGCAGGTCAAAAGAAAGCTGGGATAAATCTAGTTGGTATGCCACTATGTGGAATCACCAGCCATTATCCTTGCATGGAGAGTATGAGTGCAAATGCTGTATGTGGAAACATAAGAAGCCAGATTCACCAACACACTCTGGCTGCTTTCCAATGCTCCAGAGAAGAAAAGCAGCCAGAAATCATGCTTAAACTTTACCCAGCTTTACTGCTGTTTTGCAGCTCTGGAGCAGAACTAAACAGTGCTTCTATATCCTGGGAAATTTCCCAAAATCTGGGAATTTGTGAGTAAAATGTGTTGAATGAAAATTCCCAATTTCCCAAGTTGAAACATTTTACTCACAAATTCCCAGGTTTTGGGAAATTTCCCAGGATATAGAAGCACTGTAAAAAACTGTATCTGGGAATTTTTCACCAGATTTGGGAAATTTTTAGCGCTAGGTTGGGAAAAGTTGGCGTCACGATATAAAAGCACTGGAACTAAACTGACAAAATATACTGATGATTCTAGCCCACCATCTTATATATTCTTTGAGATATTTCCCTGCCATTCAGGGGTTTAAAGTAGGTCAGGGGTGCTCTAATTTACTCTGTTGGGGTTAAGGGAATTGTATCTCCCTGATGAGTGGAGGATAAACATAACATCAGCTTCTGCTAAACATGTCCCCGTTTGTACTAGAACCCCCCTTTTATCTCTTTATGTTGCTTCCAGTGAAGCTCAGCTCTGCATAGGTGTCAACAACATTGCTTTGGAATGACGCAGAATCAATCTTGTGCAATCTGCACCAATTCTGGAGTCTCTCACCTTTTACTCCTGCTGTATGCTTCTGAAATGTGCAACTACACCTGAAAACCTGGCCCTCTGAGTTATATTTCAGACATGTAGAAGTTGACAGAAGAGAGTTTGTAAAGGAGTCTTTTGCTAAACTTTAATTAGGATTAACCAGTCAGAGGTCATTTTCTATTTTGGTTAACCCTAGTCACACTATCTAAGAATAAATGGATTACAGGATTAGCTCCTAGTTTCTGAATACCTTTAAAAATATTAGAACCTGAGGATCACATTAAAAATCCATAAAAGATACCTCACTAAAAAGAAGTTTCACCCACTGTTTTTTTTTTTTTTTTTTTTTCCTTTCAGGAAAAAGCTGAGCTCCATTTCTTGAACAATCCATTTAAACTTGTATGCAAGTCCAAGAAGGTTATCTTCCATGCTTACAAACCTGATATACAACATATTCACGGGACATCTCATGCATGCAGTGGAGACTGATCAAAGAATGTCAATGTCATTCTTCATCACTGTGTCACTTTCTCCAAAAGATAAAACTAGCTTCTCTGCTCATTTAGAAGCATGTGTGTTCGTTTCCATTAAGTTGGAAATTGGAAAGTGCAGGAATTCTTAAAGATTTGATAAACCTTTAGAAAGTATTCTGATGGTAATGAAGTTCAGTTTAACAAGCAGTTTAACATTCATAGGCAGTTAGACGATGCAATGCATTTTTTTTAAAGCCACCGAATTTACATCTGAAAATGACAGATAGGATAGAAACATAGGGAGAAGTAAATTGAAGACATACACTGAGTTACCATATAATAAAAAATGTAACCATCTAGAGCAAGGATAAAAGAAGGCAAAGTGAGTTGAACTGGTGTGTGTGCATGAGAGAGTGAACATATACACTATATGCTAGAGTCACACTTTATGCTCTGTATATTGTCATAGCAGTACACAACATCACCTATAGGAAATACGCAGAGTTTGAAATTCACCTCTGTATAGAGATGTAGCACAAGTCCTGTACAGCAATAAGTCCTCAAATATGGGCACAAGAAGAAGTTAATTTGCTCTTGTAGTAATTAGAAGCTCCACATACACACACACAAAAGGCTCCTTCCTACTGAATTCATGAGCTTGGCTGTAGCATAAAGATTTTAGTGCAGACTCTTTCCACACTAAGCCATCCTGAGCACAATACAAACATGTCATCATTTCCCATCTCCTTCTTACACCTGGTTATCTGTATAATATTGACTAGTTATTGTATTAAGTTATTGCTGCTACAGCATTATTAATCAAATTCTCTTCACCTCAGGGCTAAGTGGCATCCCTTTTTAAATGGAGATATTCCTGTTCACATCTCACACTGAGTTTCAATGCTTGCACCACTTGAGATCCTGACATGGTGAATATAACTAAGGCTACTGATATGTCTGCTGTGGTACTGTGTTCATTATATTTTCCCCCACATAGAACCATTTTTGTGACATCAGAGCCAGGCAGAACTAATTTAAGGTTTCAGAGTATAAGGTTCTGCAGTACTAAATACTGTAACTAGACCAAAGACTATTTGATTGGTAAAGAAGATGACCATTCTCTTCCTACTTGGTAGGTTGTGATCTGAAATAATTTGGTTTAAACCAGTGACCTAGGGTCCAATTTTAGATTTGTTTTCAGTCTATCTATTGGGCAGTTTTGAAAAATTATTTGAAAAAATGTATATTCCTGTGCTCAATCTAGATCTGTGGACTTACTCCAAAGTATAGTTCTTGTGCTTCTGTTTTCTCCTTACACTTCTTTTCTTAGGCAAACTTTACTGCATGGTTTTTATTACTGTTTTGTTCAACTGGACCCCAATCCTGCAAAGATTTATGCATGTGCTTAACTTTACCGCAGTGAGTTTCCTATTGAAGGACTGGGTCCTTAATTTGTATTTTCTGCTTACACTAATCATATGGGTATCTACTGTTTCTTCCTAAAAGAATAATCAGTTAATATTAAATATAGATAAAACTAGAATTTTGAATTTTCCTGCTATTTCATTTCCTCTTCCTTCTCCCCTTCATAGGCCCAGTTCTATAAACAGTAGATTCAGGCTCATACTTCTACAGCTACATCTTGTGGTTTCCATTTATTTAACAGTGGGGAAAAAATTGTCTATTTCTTTCTCCACTTCAATCATTTCTCTGAGCAGGTTTCTTGAAAAATTTTTTATGGTTCATGAATTTTTCAAGTAAATTGGGGCCCACTTTCAGGTAAGTCATTTTCAAGAGAACCTTAGTCCATTTGTCATATAAAATGCTGTGATTCTGATATGAAACTAAGCTGTTTCTACTCAGTGTCATGTTAATAATTTGAGTTTGGTCTTCCTAAAACTCAAAATGAAACTGGGGGTTGGAGCAAATGCATGGGGGCCTAAACTGATGAAAATATTACAGTGAGCCCCTGAAAAATGAAACCATTTTTCCGTTGGCTAGTAATACCTCATTATAAAGAGCTATTGATTACCATTGAAAATGTGTTGTGTATTTAAAATACATAGACATTGTTCTTTAGTACTTACTCAAGCATCTCTGGTAATTGACTTCAATGAAACTACAGGACTTGGCCCTGGTGTTTAATTTTTACATGTGTCATAGCTCTGGCTGCATTGTCCCCAAAGCTTATTTCATTCTGTATCTTTTTATTTGTTGTCAGGCTATGTATACAAGCTGAATGTTTTGTCTTTTTGCCTCAGTTTTAAGGAAGTAGTTACTATTTGATCTACACTCAGCTTGAGTTTAAACTAAAAACTCACCTGCTTTCAGATTCACCATTGTAGTAACTGATCAGTTGGCTTCAGTGATTTTATCATTGTTTACCAAATTAAATTTTATATCCTCTTTGAAAATGAAATGGATTGAGCAGAAAAGCAGAAGGTACAATGCTGTTTTTTTCGTTAGAAGACTGGAGAGCAGCTCCAGGACTGGGGGATCTAAAAGGGCACCTTTGCATCTCCCCTTCAGAACTTCACAGAGCACTTTTTAGTTGCAGCTGAGAACCTAGCTGATGAGAATAACAAGATGAAAATCTAGGACTACCCCGTCCTCCAGATCATACACTTATCTGAAATGATGCTGACTCTAGCAGTGGCATGGTGTCATACTATGGCATTTTGAATAGCTCCTGTGTTAGAGTGTGCTCTCAACATTCAATACTACAAATCATTTTATATTACATTAATTGTTATTAATTGTTACTATTATTTATGAAGTTTTACCTATACAGTATTTCTGGGTAAAAGTAAAATTAGTCTGTCAATGGGAGATGCTCCCAGATATTTGGTATTACAACAGACAAAAGTGTAACTAAGCGTGCGTATAATATCTACTTTTGTAATTGAGTTAACGTCCCCCTGGCACTGTGCGTGGAGGCAATCCCATGTAAGACAGTATCAGCAGGAGACAAAGTGAAGTAAAGAGGATTGTATCTGAGGCCTGGTCTACACTAACCCCCCAATTCGAACTAAGGTACGCAACTTCAGCTACGTGAATAACGTAGCTGAAGTCGACATACCTTAGTTCGAACTTACCGCGGTCCAGACGCGGCAGGCAGGCTCCCCCGTCGACTCCGCGTACTCCTCGCGCCGAGCAGGATTACCGAAGTCAATGGGGAGCACTTCTGGGTTTGATTTATCACGTCCAGACAAGACGCAATAAATCGAACCCAGAAGTTCGATTGCCTGCCACCGAACCAGCGCGTAAGTATAGACAAGCCCTGACAGAGCTCCTGCAGTAAGTTCTTTGATTGGCTGGAGAACTAGGAAGCTGGCCTAAGGCTTTTCCTTCCAAATGAGCCAAATCAGTTTGCTGTAGATTTGTACTTTTAAAAAAGTTTGCCCATATAGTTTCTCCCTGGGAAATCCTTCTTTTTGTATGGTGCATTATGGCAAGGTAAGTGGAAAAAATGCTGACATCTTTCTACTTTCCACTGACAGCCTATGGAAAATTTTTTCTCTCCAGAGCAGACTTTGTGATTGAAGGGTTGTCACTGGTGTGGCAATGATAAATCAGAAAATATAAGTTGTTTCATATAAGGAAGAATTGCTGAGGTGCTACATCTAATCAAGATTTTGGAACTTTGACAATATGTAAGTATTTCTGAAAATTTGCCAGGGGGATCAATGTAATGTCATCATTGTGGGCACTCTTCCACATATTGTTACACAAGGAACCACTATTTCTGATGCCATAACAGTGACAGAAGATTAACAAAACCCATAATAAAATAATAATCATCTGATCTCTGAAACAACTTCCACGGGGGCAGGATTTGGTAAGTGCTCTGGAGTACAAATTAGGGTTTGATTTATATTCAGTTTGGTCTTTTTTTATAATTTTTAAATAAATTTACTATGAAATATGGCTCAAATTCCTCCTTTGGAGAATTCAGCACATCGCTGAGGCACCAATTATGTCCCACTTATGGCCTGAATGCAGCACTTAAGTGGGACTTGGCCCACACCAGGGCTACACAGTACTTTTCTCCTATCCAGGGGTGAATTTCTTTCTATGTAACTAATGTACAGAATGCTTAAATTACAGTGTCATCCTTCTCTTCTAAAACTTGCCTTCAGTAGGATTTGAAACTATATTTTCGTCCTACAAGCAAAATACATATTTATGATCAGATGAGATTCTTCATTTCTGAACTACTTGTACTTGTCTTGTCCTAATTTCACAATATCTGCAAAACAAAGAAACCTATCTTCATGTCTAGAGAAAAGGAGATGTCCCTAACAAAACAAAGGAATATCAGGGCCTCCCCACCTTGTTCTTTTATTTAGTGACCTAGATATCGCACCTCCCCTTTACTGTTAAGTCAATACTCACCCTATGGCTCTAAATTCATCAATGTTGTTCTGTGTTTTATTCATTAATTTATCATATGCCACCACTTCCAGAAGGCTTCTGTATTTGTTACTGATGTTGCTCCATCTATTTTGTATAAATCTTTAGTTATAAAAGTCTGGAGGATAGCAGACTAAAGGTCTAATTTTGCCCTCCCTGACTTCACTGGGGTTTCCTGGGAATCAATGGAATTGTGTGGCTATAATGGAGTGTGGAATTCTACCCTTACTTGATACCTTGTGGCATAGAAATGTTTTTAATGTAAACAGCCGTCATTATAGTAAAACCTGAAAGAAAAGGACACAGGTTTCAGGAATCTTTGAATTCCACCCTTGTGGATTATCCTGAGAATATTCACCTCATTAGTAGGGAGTTGTGGGAAGCAGAGGCCTATGAAGTCAGCGAGAGGGCAGATATCTGCATGGAAAGGAAGCTGCAACCCATTTGTGAAGATGAATGCTACGCACTGCAGTTTCTTGAATTATGAAGCTATTGGCTCTGATTTGCCCACACCATAAACCGCCCTCAATGGATGCAGGCATGAAGCAGAAATGCATGTGGAGTGTGATGGATTCCTCAGCCTAGCCATCACAGAAGTAGAGGAGGGTTCAGATAATCATCCACAGGTCTGAATAAACCCAAAACTTATCCAAACAAACTAGACTTTTTCAATAGGGATGAAAGAACCCAGGGGTGTAAAAGGGTGTATGAAAACTCCTAGAAAGTTTTTGTTTTTTCAATTTGAGATTTTGCAAACATTTTGGGGGTTTCACAAAACGTATTTTTCCTCCTTTAATTTAAACCATTGTTTTTCAAGGAAAAAAATGATTAAACATGTATTTCAAACTGAATGGAAGCCTGTGCTATGCAAACAATACAAATTAATGATTGAAAGTACTATAATTCTTGCTCTGTTTCTAGGACTATAAGCGGAATAAAGTGGAAAAAACATGAAGCAGCACACAACTTGCGTTTTACTAGAGCAAAGGACTCGAACATCAAAAGTACTGTGTTCTGTTCTAATACATTTCTAGTGTCTAAGTTTGACAAAAATGCTTGTGACACATACAGAATGAATTAAGTCACATACCAGGATAATCCTTCCTTTTCTGGGAAGCTGGTTGAAGTCCTGCAACACCGAAAGTTGGAGCACATGCTGGGAGTTGAAGGTATTCAGAACATTGCAAAATTGGGCACTTAACTGCTGTCACTTGTACCACAAACGAGACCTTGCTTGATAGAAGTATTCACATGACATACTTAATTGTATTGAGAGGCAGAAGCCCAATCTTGCTCCCATTAAAATCAGTGTGACAAAAAAATCTCATTCCTACAGGCCCCATAACGACCATTGGCATGAAATTCTAAGGTCTCCATTCAGCTATTTCTTGGGCAAACACCCAAAAAACTCAGATATTCAGAGCTGTGCATTAATAAACTGGAAAAAAATATAATAAAATAATCATATTCTTGATTTCAGACTAATTGACAGTGATAGAGTTGCAATGTAGTCTTGAAAGAACATAGTGAAATATGAGCTTTTAATCTATTTAGGATAGCTTACAGAATACTTTGGAGATGGAGCAATATGGCCTTATATATATATATAAAAAAAACCTAATAAGGAGTAATAAATGATGATACAACATTTTCCGATTGAACTTAAATTAAGAAGAAAAAAAAAACAGAACAAAACAGAAGTGTTCCCCATACAAAGCCACCTATAGCTTAATAAAACAAACAGTGAAATGCACGTTCTACAAATCAGTAACTGGAAACCTCACTGGTTGCTTAGGCCCCATAGGAAGTCTCACAAAAAAAGCCAACAAGAGGCCTGATGGTGATACTGCAATACAAATAATAATAAGGACACAATAATATATGGGGCTTTTGATGAGAACAGAAATATATTTTCTACTTAAGAAATTTAATTTAATGGAAGCCACATGGCATTTCAAAAAATTTCAAAAGTACCAAAATGGCTTAGGAACTTAAGTTCCATTTTCAAAAGTGAACGAGACTTAGGCTCCCAAGTGTGAGTAAAAATGGAACTTTTGTACTTTTGAAAATACTACCTACAATGCCATTTGATGAAAGTCAGTCAAACCTAATTGTCATATTGGAGGGTGGGTTTGGTGAACATAATTAACCTCGTGAGGGTAAAAACTATGTGTCTTTGCAGAATTCCATTGATAATGCCAACAGGGCACATTTCTCACTGAATGTTTGCAGCAGAAACGTTCAGACTTAAAAAAAAAAAAAAAAAATTCAGGCCTCTTTGCCTTTCCCTCCAGTCCTGCTGCAAAAGGAGTGTACCAGCCAAGAGCTGGAAGGAGATTTGCTTAGTGCAGGAAGGAGTTTTGGATTTTGCCACCTTCTCATCTTCCCCTCATACCATTTTGATTTCATGCTTTGTTATTTTCCTGCTTTCTCTCTCTCCTCTTTTTACTACAACCCTTCCAATCCTGTCCATCTTTACTTCCTTCTTTATGCCTTGATACTAGTGTGGCTGCTCATTCAATACTGGTATGTTATTCCTCCTTAGTCCTTCCATTCTCCCATTTGCTCCATTCCTCCTGAAAAGCGTGGCCAGACTGAGGAACTTACCATTTGTATTCTGTTGAGTCCTTTTCTGCACAATCCCTCCTTTCCCGACACTTCTAATGCAGTGCTTCTAGATCGTGATGCCAACTTTTCCCAACCTAGAGCTAAAAATTTCCCAAATCTGGTGAAAAATTCTCAGATAAAGTTTTTTATTTCAAAATCTCAAAGGAATAATAACTATATAATATATATTATATCCAAATTATTCTTATTTGTTTGAGATATTTCACACTTATTATAATTTTTATAAGTATAGACATGTTTTTCAATTTTAAACTTATGTTACTTACACAGTCAAAATATTTAACACATGAGGAGTAGGATTGAAATTATAGAAAACAATGTATTTTACACAAATTTCACTATTTTAAAAACAAAAGTATTAATAAGTACAGTATGTGCCCTGCAGTGTAACTGTACATGAAAGTTACTTTGAAAAAATAAAAAGTAAACATATAGTTATAAAATAAGATAAAAAAGCAAACAGAAAGAACAAATAACACTCTTTTATAGAATTTTCCTTATTATTATAATCTCTGAGTTTTATCCATTTTCTGACTCCTGGTCTGAGTCGTCACTAGGAACATCATTACCATCATTAATATTTTTACCTGTTTTATCACTGTCATTTTTACTGTACATAATTTTTACAATGTAAATACAAGTGCCTACTAGTAATTACAAAATTAGAACATTTCTCTTGCTTTGCTTTCAAAACTGACCTTATAACTACACTAGAATTGAGTGTTTTGGTTGTCATACAGTTTCTTTTTTTGGTTTTTATGTCAGTTACCATGGAAAAAATTCTTTCACGTGCTGCATTTGAATGCAGTAATGTGAGAACCTTTTTAGCCAGTTCAGCTATATTTGCAAACATGAATTGACCTGAAAAATCTAAATTCATTAACTTTCAATTTTTCTACAAGTTCCTCAGTCTCAGTTTGCGCCAAAACATTGCTAATTATAGCAGGACATTTATCTTTCTTTAATGTTACAGCCTCAGCAATTTTGGAATCAGGGAAACATTTTTTAACTACTTCAGTCAAGTGTTCTACAGATTGAATACTGACATTGTGTTCAGCAAAGTAACAGGCCATTCTAATCTCTGCATTTTTAACTTGCTCTTCAAATTTTTGTGCTTTTTTAATTTCACAATCGTGTTTATTAAATGTATCATCAATTTTCTTTGTATTAGATACTCTGTCAACCTTTTATTTATGTTTTTTTACCATCAGTGTGCTTATCTAACTCACTAGTACCTGCCTGGATTTTTACATCACAACATTTGCAATAAGCTAAAAAACGATTGTTTTCTACTTTCTGCAGCCAGTCTTTGTATTTACCTTCTTGAAACCACGAGTCTTGAAAGGCTTTTTTGAAAGTAGATGGCTTCTCTTTTGGTGGAAGTTCACCCCGAGTCTTCAATACTCTGTCGGGGATACTATCCTGTTTTAGTTTCAACGTGGACGGATCTTTGTCTACTTCTGCAGTCCTCTTCCCCTTCTCACCTGCCTTACCAGTCTCTTTATTAATTTTGTACGTTAGATAAAAAATGGAAAGAGATCTCTGAAATAATGGAATGCGATAATTAGTATAATGTATATTTCAATTTATATTTAAATCAAAGAAGGGAACATATTATAAATTATTACCTAACACAGTAGGCGAAGATATTTAATATTTGCCGGGAGGAAGGTGGTGTTACAAATTTATGAAGAGCCGAATGCTCTGGTCCACATTCTCTGTGCAACTGCAAGCACGAAATACAAAATTTTAGAGATTTAATGACAGATCAAGAAACTAATCATAATCAGTAAGTATTGCAATATATTTAATTATTGGAAGAAACCTTACCTAGAAGATAAATTTGATAACCATCTCTTCATTACTTGCCAGCCAGCTGTTGCTGAGGTTGGTTTGTTGTGAATGCATGTGCACACTTATCACTTCACTTGTGCCATCATGATATACTACGTTGAAGCACCACCAATAGGAGAGCAGCACAGCCTGATTATGAAAATCACGTGACAAATATTCACCAATCAAAGAACGCATTTTGAGGGAAATTTAAAAGAAGTGCAAATGTTTTACTTTTTATGAAAACTTTCCAGGATTTTTGAGATTTGGAAAGTCTTTTACTTTTTATGAAATTTTCCCAGGATTATTTAGGTTTTGAATGAAAATTCCCAATTTCCCAAGTTGAAACATTTTACTCAAAAATTCCTAGGTTTGGGGAAATTTCCCAGGATATAGAAGCACTGTTCTAATGTCCTTTTGCCAATCTTCCCAGGTCTGCTTTTTTATAAGACTCTTTGGGCTGATGTATTCGTCTTCCTTCCTCTATCTTCCTCTTTGTCTCCTTCTTCCTCTCCTCTTTACTAAACACTCAATGATAAGTTGTTTCCACTCTCCATGTTCCAGCAGAATCCTGTGTTGTGTTTGGGTCACAACAGACTTCAAAGTAGGATTACCAGCTTTGGCAAATTTCATTTTCCTCTGACCTACATGATTAGGAAAGTTAAACTTATCCAGTAGATTTCACTTTTAAGTGTGCTGTCCTATAAATGCAATACTTGACCAACAATGAGAGGGAAATCTAGAGAACAAGTTAAAAGGAGGGCCGGGACATAATAGGAAACATGTGAAGACCCATAAGGAAGGTTCTTGCAGAGATGTGGGACACTACAGCTTCAGACAGAGGGATTGCACCCCAATTCAGGAAGGAATTTAGTCATGTGTTAGTCCCACTGGCTTTATTAGGACTACTCAAATGCTTATACACATGCTTAAATACCTTGCTGCATAGAGCTTAAGTAGGCATGAAGAGAAGAAACAGGATACATAATTATTAAGACTAGTGTACTAGAGTCTCTTATGGAAAAAAATTATAGAATTTAACAGAATATACATATATAATATATATACAATTTGAACCAATCTCTAGAATTGAGTATTTTTTATCCCTGCTCTAGAATTCTACCAATCAATTAATTCATATGGATTTTTTTTAAATAATATCTAATGAGCTCTATAAATTAAGTCCCTATTCAATACTGTTTGGATTTTTTTTTCCCATGAGGAGAGTTGGGGCCCCCTAAAAATGTGATTGTTCTACTGGTGCTTAAGGCATTCACTGAACTTATGACTTGTTCTCTCTGTGAAGCTTTTTCTAATAATGTGTATTAAGATGGTTATATAAAAATAAATTGCATTACATAGTATTGCAATGTTTTCAAATATCACATTAGATTAGTCTAACATTGTGCAATTTTCTTCAGTGCTATAACAACATTCATAATACTTTGGTTGGTGGGTGTTTTGTTCTTGCTATTTCTGATTTCTCTTTTTTCCTGGAAGAAATGCACATCATTTCCCAGCACACATAAATAAGATCTGGTTTTTTGCATTGTACTGTGGGCACTGTGTCTAGGTTTACTTCAGCCAGTTAAATCTAATAAACATCTACTGGGATAGTAATTTTTAAGTTCAAGTTCAATATTAAACATGTCAGCGGTACACTTAGCAAGAAGCAGGACAGCAGTTTGAAGAAAATGCAAATCCTGTTACCAGCAATTTTTATCAAATGAATCCTTGTTCGGATGCTGGGATTTCATCAAAAAGCACTACTTAAATGAAAGCAATCCTTCTGCAGGAGATGATTATTTTGCTTAGACACAGATAGATTAAACATCTATTCATCCATATACTTTTGACTAGTGCATTGCCACTTCACTTTTTCATTATACACATTTGTGAAATGATTATTAGACTTTGCATCTTGTTTTCAGGAAGTCTCAAGAAGGAGCAGGAATGAACTGTCTGCATTTATACTTATTATCTGATACCTGCCAAAATTATTTATTTAAGGCTATTTTTCCTTTCCTTTTTGGAATGATCATTGATGGCCAAAAGGTATTAGATATCATATGTGTACACGTAAAACACTGGCAAGAATTCATAGAACTATTTCACACGTATTATTATGGAGCACAATTCTGGCACAGGCCAGAGATGGAGCTTAGGCTGTGAAGTCCACCCCTTCCCTAGGTTTCAGAGCCTGAGCTGCAACCAAAATGTGCTGTCTATACCGCTATTTTTAGAGCTCTAGTGCAAGGTCCATCTACCCTGAATGTATTGAACCGGGCTGAGAGGCTTGCTCCAAAATGCTGTGTGGACATACTCTAAGTGAATTTGAGCCTATGTCCTATTTTCAAAAGTCATTTAAACACTTAGAAGCATAAGTCTCACAGAAAGTTTATGGCATGTAGGATCCTAAGTCACTTAGGTGCTTTTGAAAAACTTTACCCTTTGTTCATATCACAAAAAATTACCATCTAGTTCTGTAAGTTAAATTAACTTTCTTCTTAAATAGAGTCTCTGAACTCTGAAGAGTATATTTGCAACTCACCAAAGAACTGGTGTGCATACATTTTAATGGTATGTACCACCAATGGATGTATTAGACTGATTACAAAATCCATTGCTGCAGGGGAATAACTAATCCTGCATTGGCACTCCATGTGGGTATAACTCAGTTCTCTAACTTACAAACTTCTGTTTCTAAAGTTCTTGAAAATATTTCTCCTACAGCACTGTAAATGACTGTGGCAGGAATCACTAATTTGAATGCATTCCATGTAACATTTTCTGCTCTTGTTAAGAGAGAGACCCATAAAAGCTTATATTGCTAAAAAGGTATGGCCACTTGCTTGACTGTTGTGGTTTGATATTAAAAACGTTCAAGAAACCAAATAACCTCAGCCAATTTATTGCCTGAATACAAGACAGGCCAGGCCAGGAAAGAAAGAGTTAATATCATACCAATCCTTTCAGAAAGTGGGTTCTCACTGTGTGTTCAGTTCACCTTATGCTTCCAAAATACACCCCCCCAAAACCACCTCTATTCATGCCAGACCTATTTACAAGTTAGAAGGCTTTCAATACATCATTTAAGATCCAACCCAACTGTTCATACCAGCTCCTTAACTGTTCTGTACCTTTCTGTAGCTTTTCCCCAGACACAGCCTTTCCTCTCCGCAGGTGAAGACTCTGGTGGTGGGAGGCAGCAGGGAAGGTCTCTATCAGATACCTGCAGTGGGGAAAGGCTCACTGCTGCCAGAGCCTTTCATTGATGTGTGTAGCTACACACTTGATTTTCACTGCAGCACATAGCTACACATACCTTACACGCCATCACCAGTGGTGTGAAGTGTAGATATACCTAAAGTCACTGTGCATATGGCAAGTTATTTAGAAAAATATATACTAAATAAAAATATAGACTCACTTAAAACAATACTCATACCATAATTAGGCACTATCCCTTCATTTACATGATATTATGTCACTCTTGGATAGAATGCAGGATGAGGTCTAGAAATAGGTACTTGGTATGGGATAAAAACGAGGACTGACATTCACCAGTCCAACATTTGGATTTAGTATCATAGTGCTATGAGAGATAGATAACTTTATTAAGTCAATCCTTCCAGTTTGATTCTGGTCCTTCTGGAAAGGTTCGTAGGAAGCATAGTTCAGTTTTGCCTTTCAACTTGCCCATTGAGACATGGGGTTGTGTGAGATGTTTCCATTTTTCAGCAACCCTGTAAGCTTCCTTAATAAAATTATTTCCAAATGCTTCACCCTGGTCATGGCGAATCCTTTTGCAAAAACACATTTTAAGAAAGTGAATGAAGATTTTGTCCATCAGTCTCACCTGACTTTTTTAGTGACAGGGTAGGCCTGAACAAACTTAGTGAGGTTGTCGACTATGCCTAAAACATATTTATATCCTCCTTTGCTTCTTTCTAGATGCAAAAAGTCTATTAATACAATCTCTAATGATCCTGTTGTAACAATGACAGTTATTTCAGCATAATTATCAAACCATGAGCATTTTCAAGTTTACTTACACCAGCACTTATTGCATGACAAGCTGCGTTCTGCGCACTAACTCTCCCTGTGCACCATGCTGATCCGCATTAAAAATTCCCTAGTGAACTCTAAGGTACTGTTGTTTCAAACTGCAATACATCAAAGCACTCTGGGGAACCTTGAGTGGGTATTAGCAGGATCTATATGGACAGTTAATGACTAGCATGCTGGAGCACTGTAGATTTACATTCCAGCTTCCCATGCAGTGAAGTGCTCATGTAGACAAGCCTTTTTTTTAGTCTTGAGTTAATGAGTGCTTACATACCATCATGATGAGCACATTAAGAATTAATAGTTTACAGAGAAATTGTTCTCCTCATGATCTATACGATGTCCTGAAATTTACACCAAGGAACCCAAAAATACAAAGATTTTCAATTGCTAGATGTGCAGTTCAATCAAAATAAAATATGAAGAAATTATTTCCCCTAAAATAGCCTAGTTGAGAATGAATTCAATGGATTCTTAGTAATGTGTTACTATTTATAGTGTATGTAATAAGAATAAAATGTTTATATTAAAACAATTGCCTTTAGTTGATAATAAACATAGTGAACTAGAACTCCCTAAACATTTCACACAGTTTAAGTACTGAATAGTAGGGAACATTCTGGGTACATAGTTCTACTGTGTGATCAAATGGAGTAAATGGTTCAATACCAGAAAGATATAAGGTCCTACAAAAGAAATATGCACACACCTGTGTGTGGTAGTAGGTAGAATTCAAGTTGGTTTTAACCAAGAATATAAGATAAGGTGTCCTGTGCCTGTTTCTGTGTTTCTTTTGTTTAGTAAAAATATTCTCTTATATTGTGTGGGTTCAGAATTGTGTTTGATCAAGAACTGTGAACCAGAACTGAGTGGGGTATGGAACTATCTGAAAAGAAAATTCCTACAATACACTCATTGATGTCAAAGGGACTGCTAAAATGCTTAAAGTTAAGCAAGTGCTTAAGCGCTGTGCTCACTCACTCCCAGCAGAGGAGCCTTTACAAAATGGACCATAAAACATCAAGGAACTTTTTCAAAGGCTGCACTGTGGATCCCCCACTGGAGAGCAGCAAGTAATGGAGTAATGACCCTAGTGGCCAGAAGAGATGTTTTAAAATAAAATAAATAAACTCCCTCAGCCCCTTGCACCCCATAGTCCAATTATGTTTTATATTTATTCATTTTACTGTTTGAAATTTGCTTTTGATGAAAATTAGAGCATTCGGGCATACAATTAGCTTTTTGTGAATATTATTGCTGAAGTATTTTGTATCTTTTGAATAAATTAGCACCTACCCTACCACATCCACCCGTCTGTTCTGGGCATCCTGACAGTTATTTAAAATGAAATTTTGTAAGGGGAATAACCACCCAGCAATACAATGCAACCTTTGCATAAGAATCAGATGGCCAGTAATTGATATAAAATATATTTTTTGACAGAGCCATTATCCCTGCTATGCACTCTAGCAAACAGATCAGTTTTGTAGCCTACTCTGAAGATCAGCAGATTTGGGATTTTTCAGACCAAGCGGGATAATGAGTTCAAAAGTTGAAAGCCCCTCATCTAGAATAACTGATAGCAACTCTTTTAAACTGAGAGTGCTCATCCTGAATGCTTCTGTTGACTGTCACTTTGGCTATATCACATGGGGGGTGATGTCTCAAGTAGGAAGTTACAAGGTCATTTACAGCTCTATAGGTCAAAATCAACACCATAATAATCTCCACTCATTGACCAACTGGCAGCCAAAGCAGAGCATAGAGCCCTGATATCATATGTGCAGATACAAGACGCACTGCTCAATAAGCAAGCAGCCACATTCTGCACTAGTTTCAGTTAACAAGTGGATTTGAATTGTAACCCCACACAGTAGTCTAATCTTGAGGTAACAAAGTCATGGGTCACAATAGCAAGTATTAGTGGAAATACTTGAATGTTCTCAAAGACTGAACACAAATGGGTTGCTTACAGAGATGAGCAGAAATATTTTTGAATATAACAAAATAATTGTTTAAAATAATTGTATACAAATAAAAAGTAAAGGTCCTTCAGTCACACAAGCAGTTCTGAACAATATCCTCACAGTGATTCAACAATGTGGATGAAAATGAGCCTATTGTGCTGTCTTTAAAACAGCCATAGAATCAGAAATTGGAAAGGACCAAATAGATCATCCAATATATCCCCTATCAGGCTAAAATTTTCCCCATATAGTTCAATGCTTCATGAATAACTGGACAGCTGGGAAATCCTTTGCTTTTCCTATATCAAGAGTCCACTAATAAAACTTTTCATGCACAAACATCCAAATTGACTGCTACTGCTGTAATCTTTCAAACATTGCTTTGCTTAGCCTCTTACACTGTATGTAAACAAACACTGATAATAGTTCCTTTTGATCACCACATGAATGAAACTGCACAATTCAGTGGTAGCAACTAACGTGTCAGAATTTACCCTCCTTTATCGTACAGTGGTATCTGAGATATATCACAAGTATTTTTTAACCTAAGTACAAAGAAACATTACAGTATCTCAGAGCACTGGATGGTAACCATAAGGGAAACGTTGACTTATTGGCAGTGATCATTGTAGTCCTGGAAATATCATTGTCTTTGGAAACGTTGTTTACAGTAATTTCACCTTTAATTTGATGAACAAATCCTCTTTGTTTTATAACATGTATCTATTCATTTAACTATCCATCTTAGGGGTTTTTTATATAATGCCCTCTAAGCACATCCCAGATATTTGAGTCTTCATGTCAAGGTCCCACATGGACTTCATGAACCAAATTCTTAGGTGGAGTAAATAGGCATAGTTCCCCCATCTGAGCATCAGGCCCCATGAGCCTCCTGATCCTCTTTCTAGTCTGGTAGAAGAGTCTCTGCTTGGGTTATACATGAATTATTTCCTCTCTCCCCCCTCCTTCTTCTTTCCTTTTGCCATTACTTTAGCTATGGTGGGAAAGCTTTGTCAAAGAATATTTTGCAGCATGTTCTGGAAGTATGATTTTTTTAACATTAATGTAAGGGATTTATCAGTAACATCAGCACCATTAAATATCCATACATATGCCGCTGTTGTTCAGTGTTAACAAGAGATGTAGGGGAATGTAAAGCACATCAATCCATGAGTGATGGTATAGATCTGGCCACGAAAGGAGCAAAACCAAATGCTTATATGGAACTATAAGTAGGACACTCAACATTATATTACTGATGATTTTATACCAGAAACAGTATAGTGTGATTTTACTGAATTTGGCTCTAATATGACACAAAACACAACACAAATTATTGCTTTCCTACTTAAGAAATATCAGGCTTGATGCTTAGATCATGTAGCACAAAAATAATAGCTTTGAGGAACAGAAGTTTAATTTACACTCCATGACATTACGGAAACACAAACAAATGTGGCTATAATCCCTCCATACAAAAACCTTGAATAGAAGAAGTAATGATCTGAATGTTAAACACATTACTTAATATTGTTCACTCACATTTATTGATTCTTGAAAAAGTCACACTATTAAAACCCCATTCCTGTACTGCCAAGTTTACCCTGCATTAATGTTTTAGTTTGATCATTTAAATGTTTCACAAGTTCAAGTTTTATATTTCAATTTTTTCTAGCAAGGTCCATGACAAAGCAACTAAGTCTTTAAGAGTTTGCTTGCCAGAATGATTTAGTCTTAATTTTTAATCAGATTGTGCAAATTGGTGGCCTTAAATAAAACCCTTCTGGTAAGGAGTATGCAACTAGAATTTAGTACATAATCTGACATGATTACAAGCATCATAGACAATTGAGGCATGATTACACTAACGGGAAAACGGTATGTAAAATATACCAAGAAGTAAGGGCCAGATCCTCAGTTGGTATAAATGGATAAAGCTCCATTTAACTTAATGGATGCATACCAATTTATACTAGCTGAATATCTGGCCCCTATATTTTCTTTTCAATATGCCTAAATATCACCATTGTTTTGTTTTCCTTATGAAACTCTGTATCATAATAAACTACTTAGGTATGTTTAGCCAATCAATTTGCTGGGTAAATGGAATAGTCTAAATGCAGTAATTGAGCAATTACAGTAATTCATTCCATGTAGAACTAGCCACTCAGATTAGCAGATTGATAAGGTTACATTGAGAAGGCAAAAACATTCTTTCAAACACACTTTATTTCATTATCATGTAATTTTGTTAGGTTTTATTTTGTTATTTCATAGTTCAATGCTCATGATAAATACATGAGATGCCCTAAGGGTACTAGTGTTTGTGTTTTAGGAGGTCTCATTCAGAGATCATCTGGGATAGCACTATTGTCATAAGCTTTGTTTTCACTGAACTGCAGCCTGAATATCTCATGAAAACATGCAATTAGACTTACCATACCTAAAATTCCACATATACATTTTGGTCTTGATATTTCAGTTTCTTGTGTAGTGTTTGCAGGGAACACAAGTTTGTTTCAATTCACTGCTAGCAAGAGCAGAAGCCACGTATGGGTGCAGGTAAGGTGAAGCAGCAGGTCTCATCCTCCTCACTGAGTGAAAGACTTAAGCCTTTGTCTGTCTGCTCCCTTACACACATCAGTGCAAAATACAAAAAAGGATCGAGATGTGGGAATGGACACAGATGAAAGTACACGGGTGATCTTTGTCTTTAGCAGCCACAAGGTGCGTACTTCTCTTACACAAAGCAGAAACAACTTGGCAGCTGCCTAGAAGGGCTCAGTAGTGCCAAATGGAGTCCTACATTCCCTGTTATGCTCATCATTTCTTACGTTCTATTCCTACACTTGTGTGGTACAGAGCGATATATATCCTAATTTGCTAATATAGTGACTTGTTTGGATAGTGCAGACTATTTATTCATAACCATTCAGCGTACTCAACATTTATCCTGTATTTATTGATCAGCATATGGAGAAGAGTTTGCTTACAACCCCCTCCCTTTGAGTTGAGAAGGTAATTGTGAACCTTGAATAGCAATGAGGGCATCAAAACAAATAGTACCAAAGTCAATCTTAGATAATATTGTCATCTTTGCTAGAACACCAAAACACCTTGAAGCAATAATGAGAGAACTGAGTGTAAGGGTAAGGAATAGAAAAGTACTACAGAATTTAAAAGAGATAAAACCAATAGGTTTCTGCAGAAATTAAATTATAGAAGTTTTTAAAAGTAATAGAGAATGATACCTTTTCTGTAGATGTTACAAACTACCCAATACAAATCTCTTCACGACAGGGCCTAAATCTTTTCCTATGTTTGGAAAGTGCTTAGCAGATGATGGACTTGACCTCAATTTAAATAAGAAGTACAATAACAAGATTTTGTATTACATTTACAGGAGGGTACAATAATAATTTTCTATTAAATTACTTAGGACTTGATAGAAGCTCAAACACTCTGTCTTTTTCACCAACAGAAGTTGGTCCAGTAAAAGATATTACCTCACTCACCTTGTCTCTCAGAGGACAATGAGGGGGGCTAACTATCCAGAAGGTCCAAATGATATTCAATACAAATGAGACAAAAGACACCACAGTGCATGGAAATAATGGGACTGTCTGTCTGGGCCAACAAATACACAGTATTTCAAACCAGATGTACTGAAAAGACATGTCATGAAGGATGAAGAATTGAATTATGTAAAGCAAAGTAAGGGTCCCTCCACTAACAAAAGTTATTGGACAGTTCTATGCCACACCATCTACGGAAAACCACCTTGGGACCCACTTGGAAGGCAGTGCTATCCTTCTCTGTTTAATACGCTCACATCCTTATGAAATTGTTTGCATCACATTGGTTTCTCTGAACTCAGTATGACAAAAGAAATTTTTAAAAAAAGAAAACAAGACGATAGTGACTGTACATCACACACTCTGTACTCCAGCAATAGATAATGGGTGAGATCCTCACCGCCACCCGGGCTCCTTATGCTGGGTAAAAAAAACTGGAGAGGAGTAAATGGGTCTTGAATTTCTCAGATCTAGGTAGAGAGGATTCCCTGGCACAGGCATTGCAGAAGATAGTATAAGACTCTCTCTTGAGGATCTCCTTGAAAGCCCTGGCATAGGGGATCCTTCAGGGATGAGAGGGATACAGGATCATAGAATTGTAGGACTGGAAAGGACCTGGAGAGATAATCTAGTCCAGTCCCCTGCACTCATGGCAGGACTAAGTATTATCTAAACCATCCCTGACAGTATGTTGAAAGTGAGGCCAGAGTATGTATCACTGCAGAGATTCTGGGTATAGTAGAGAGAGCCTGGAGCACTAGGCCTTGTCCAAGACCTGAGGACTGAATCACTCAGCAAAGCCAGGCCATGCTTTGAGCCAAAGTCAGGCCCTATTATAAAGCAGACTCTTGCTTATAAGTTCACTGTCTGGTACATGAACTTGGCAAAGGTACAGCAAGCGATGCTAAAACACAGGCACTCCTAAGTACTAGGTACTGGATATTCATGTAAACACATTCCTGGTAGATGGTACAGGAAAACACTGACACCAAGTAAGATAAAGATGGGAAGACAGAATAATAAATGGGGGTGTGTTGTTCAAGCCAATAGGTACAGGGTTGGTAACTAACTATGCCAGGAGTGTAATACATAACTTGTTTGTATCAATGTATAAAAGAGAAACCGCAGGAGGAGCTCCTTTGTGCAGCCAAAGGGGCAACAGACCGAGCTGAGTTGTGATGAACATATGTGTTCGTGTACCTGTAACCCTGGAGCCAGGGTGCTAGGACCATGCTTCATCGACAATAAACTTGGCAGAGTGCCTTTGCCACCAAACCAAGTCCATGGTTTTTCTGGGTAGCACTATCGAGGTCTGCTGAGCCAGCTATCCGCACAGAGCTGGGATAGTATATGGAGAGAACACCCAGGAATGCCAAGTGATGACTCCAGACATTGCTATGACCCGCAGGGCAGCCCAGAAATGCTTCCAGAACTTACTTAGGCCCCCAGAGCTAAATTATGGTGGGGGCATCTCCAGCCCCTGGAGCAGCCCATGATCAGGACAGCTCAACCATGGCTTAAAGTCACCATCTCCCTCCCTCCCACAGTGCTGCAAGTTCTGCACCTCTCAGAAGCACAGCACAGCATCTCACCCCCAAACTGTGTTTGTGTATTATGGGTAGGAAGAGGTGAGAGATAGGAGAGTTGGGACATTTCATTTCTTACATAATGTAGTGATCTAAGTATTCTCACCATAAAAGCAAAGATATTTTTGTTTTGTTCTGCCACTGATGTTATTTTTACTGCACTGCACAGATAGCAAAGTCACACACCTTTATGGTTAAAAAAGGGAAGAACTATGTTGTTTGAATGCTCTAATCTGCAAGCACATTGGGCAGCTTGGTATATTACACAAAGCAATTTATTATAATCCATTCCACTGGCAACAAGGTTGCTTACCTTTCCCTTCATAAAAAAGAAAGTAGCAAAAAAAAAAAGTTATATTTGAAAGTCTTATGATATTCCATTGTACTTCTCTCTGGTGCAGGATATTTCTCAAGCATAGCAAGTTTAATAAATAGACGTTTACACTATACATACTTGCTATTATCAAAATTATTAGGGCAATTTGTTCTAATGTTTCAAGGCATGAATTGATTAATAGATGAGATGAGTGAGGATCTTTTCCATTGTATAGTACTACAAAGAGATGTGCCAGGTACAGGTGAAACATCTGGCATGACTGCAATCAGAAACAGACCAATGGTCTGATTCAGTCAGGCAATTTGCATGTACTCTGGTGTGGACACCAGACAAGTGGACATATTGGGCACTGCCATCCGTACCATTTTCATAGCTTGTAATTAATGTATTCTTTCTAGATGAGGAAGGTGCTTGGAAAATTATGCATTCATATGTAGAATCATAGAAATGTTAGACTGGAAGGGACCTTGAGACATCATCTAGTCCAGTCCCTGGTACTTATGGCAGGACTAAGTATTATCTAGACCATCCCTGACAGGTGCTTGCCTAACCTGCTCTTAAAAATCTCCAATGATGGAGACTCCACAACCTCCCTAGGCAATTTATTCCAGTGCGAACCACCCTGACATTTAGGAAGTTTTTCCTAATGTCCAACCTAAACCGCCCCTGCTGCAGTTTAAGGCCATTGATTCTTGTCCTATCCTCAGAGGTTAACGAGAACAATTTACCTCCCTCCTCCTTGTAAAACACTTTTATGTGTATGGGTATGTAGTGTTGCACACAACCATACATATGTACTATGGGTAAGTCTACCCTGCAATTATAGTATGTGATACCTGAACTGGCTTTAATCTAGTTAGTTTAGGTAGTGGAGCAGCAGAACAATGACAGCACAAACTGCAGTACTGGGTGCCTGCCTGGAATACTGGATAATTACTCGGATGGCTAGTCCACACTGAAGTCAGTGCTGCTGCTGCTTCGCTGCTCCAGCACCCAAACTAGCTAGCTTAAAGCTAGTCTACAAGTGTTGTAACAACACCCCCTGATTGCAATGTAGACATACCTTAACACATTGTTTTGCTGAGCTTTTCCAGCTGAGTACCACTGTGAGATCATCAGCATTGTTACTTCCACAGTAAAGAATCACACCACCAGTTGTATCAGCAGCCACATATTTTCATTTATGTACAAAGACAAAAAATTTGTCTTCCCTTCAGAAGGAAAGTGGCTTCAGCTCAGTCTGGATATGTGAGCCTTATCAAGTGATACTTGCTGACAAGTTTAAGCACTTAGAGGAATTGTCAGGGGTTATGACTGCACCATTAACTCTGAGCATATGTCTGTCAAAAGCCTGACTGTCAAGGTGGTTCTTAGCCTTCAGGGCTTACTGGATTCTTCAGGGTTCCTGAATTCACAAGGAAACAGGCATATCTGATCATGGCTCTATCATTTTCATCTTGGGTGGTGACATTATTGTTTCCTCTCAAATGTGGACATTATCTCTTCAGGCAAGAGAGGGCAAGATAAGAAATTAGATTTTGTTTAAAGATGATTCATAAAAGGGAAAAAATGATTTTCAACACAAAACAGCATTTTTAACTTTAGAAATCCAGGTCTTGTCTACCCTAAAAATAACTCATCGATGACCAGAGAATAAAGCTAAGCAAAAAAATGTGGATAAATATTTATTTGTCCAAAAAAAAAAAAGTAGTTTTGGACAGCCTGAAGCTATTTGTTAATTTGACCCAATTAGTTTTGGCTGGGGAAGTATTTTTTCAGGGTCAGCAAAGTAAAAATGAGTCTGAGTGACCCTTTTATAACCTTTATGCCAGTGTTTAGGGCACTTCTCTGGGATGCGGGAAACCCTGGCTTGAATTTTCTGGAAATCACCAGCTGTGTGAGACTTTTCCAAGGTTCGTGTTTATCTCACAGTTTTAAATCTATATGTTACCACTCGGATCTGAGTAGTATTTATTTAGACTTCTATGAAGACAATTTTCAATGGATGGTCTTGTTTAAATTACTGTAAAAGGACTACATCGGGACTTATGGAGGCGTGCTCAGAAGACAGTCTTACACTTGCTTCCTGCAGTGCCTGTGCTGGGGGGAAAACCCATCCTCTCCATGCCAGTTATGAGGCTTTTAGGGTCCTTTACACCAATGGCTTTCAACCTTTCCAGACTACTGTCCCCCTTTCAGGAGACTGATTTGTGTCGCATACTCCCAAGTTTCACCTCACTTAAAAACTACTTGCTTACAAAATCAGACATAAAAATACAAAAGTGTCACAGCACACTGTTACTGAAAAATGGCTTACTTTATCATTACCATATAATTACAAAATAAATCAGTTGGAATATAAATATTGTACTTACATTTCAGTGTATAGTATACAGAGCAGTATAAAGAAGTCATTGTCTGTATGAAATTTTAATTTGTGCTGACTTCAGTAGTGCTTTTTATGTAGCCTGTTGTAAAACTAGGCAAATATCTAGATGAGCTGATGTACCCCCTGGGAGACCTCTGTATACCCCCAGGTGTATGTGTACCCCTGGTTGAGAATCAAGGCTTTACACTTCTCTGGTTCTTTTACCTGGTGACAAGGAGCCAAAGCAGGGATGAGGATCTCACCCTCAGTCTTTCAGGGAAGAGAGATGATTAGGGAGGGGCACCTAAAACCTCCAGGGCTCAAGTACTTCTCTGAGGTCATGTCATTGATCTAACAGGAGGGACTAGGCTGATAAACTGAACCTGGCAGGACTTCAACCCTGATTTATATAAGCAAAGCCTTTGAAAATTCTATTCTTCCTTCCAGTTCTCAGTGCGTGGCTTATATCTACAATTAGGGAAACTTCCACCAAAGATGAGCAGCATTTACCTTAAACACAGGGAGAAACCACCAACTGATCTATAAAAAGACAGACCCTAAGCACAGGGCTCACCCTTCCACTCCACTTTCCCAGTTGAGTGCCTTCTCTCTCATTCCCCTATGCAGTGGCATCTTCCATATGCTGTCCTGTCCCTTTCCTCTCCATGCTTTGTACACACCTCTCCTTTCCTGGCAGCCAGCGCTCAAGCTCAGATTGTTTTTCTATTTTTTGTCCACACACTATGGATTGATCATGAACAAAAACAATGGTGAGAGCTTGACAAAGTCATTGCAGAATTGACTCTCTCAGGGAGAGACAGTAATTTAGGAAGAGGTAGAAGTTATGCAGGATGAGGAAACTGCAGAAAATGTCAAATCTTTTCCTTTTGGGACCAAGAATCATTACTAGAAAAATTAGGCTACTGCAAGATTTATTGGCTGAAAGAGACTTAGAAGTCCTGTTTGAAAGTCCTTATTCAAAATCCTACCTGGAGGGAGAGTTTAAAGATAATTTTCTCACTTCATGTTCATGAAAAATAACTGTGTGTGCATGTATGATCGGATCCTTGTCTTGGTCATTTAATTCCTACTCTGTCAAAGTTCTAGAGAGGGATTTTTGGAACCCTGTTCCCCTACTGTCTAAAGCAGAGTCTTATCTCACTCATCCAGTGTGAATGTTCAAGTGTGCAATTTAAAATAAGCTTCTGCCAGCACATAAGAGAAAAACTCAGTTACTTGAATATTAATAGAAACTGAATATAAAAGGAGTAGATCCATAGACAAAGGAAATTCACTTTTAAATTTGATCAATTACTTATAGAAATTTGATTGGTTATGGACTTTTTTTGTGGTAATCACAAAAGCTCTTGAAGTTGAAATGTAAAGTTGAATAACTGTTAAATCTGCCAAAGGAAAAAAAAATCTATGAAAAAATTGGTTGTATGTCTACCACTTCACATCTCCCCCACAGCACATTATGGGTACTATCAGAATAGTTCATAAATTAGTAAATAATGATACCCCCCACCACCACATGGAGGCAAGTTGGCTTATGTGCTACAATACCGAGGCTTACAACGTGAATTAATGAAGAAAAAAATTACTTAGCTCAGTATCATGGCTTTGGAGAGTTAAAGTCAGCCTGTTAATGTTATTTGAACATAGTTTATTTGTGTTTAATTATTTAATGCCACTGCAAAGTGGGATGCTGTTAAGAATGCTACTCAAATATGAACAAAACAAGATACCAAAAGCTTTGACAGAAAGAATTTTCAACGTAGGTTTGTGTAATATCCACAGAGAATGATGTCCTCCTGTATGGATTTTAATGTAGGCTGAACTAATAGATAAAAGGAGAGGCTGACAAAACCCAGAAGGATAGCGCTAGGAAAGTGAACTGAATAATTCTGTCCAAGAAATGCAAATGTTTCAAAGTTCATTAGCACAGATGGTAGAGAAGTAAAAGGAAAAGCATGAACTGACTGAGAAAGGTAAATCGGGTCTTGCTCACCCATAAAGGATCATTTTGTCAGGTCTCAGACTTAGTGCCCTTTGCCTGGAAGATGTTCAGAACTGTCAGAGTATTTTATATATCTTCTGTGCAAAGACAAGGAGAAGATTCTTTAATCAGATTTAAAACAAAACAAAATGTCACATCTTTTTTATAATTCAGCGAGAGATGGGAGACCTTGATGAGTAGTGAACAACCAAAACCTTGCTGCAGAAAATTAGATCTAATGACCAGATTCTAAAAGTACTAAAGAGTCATAGAATCAATCTTAGGGTCTTTCCAAGTGAAGTCACCCAATGTAGACTGCAGAGCTCACTGTGTTTTTTTATTAGAGAAACAAGGTAAGTGAGATAGTATCTTTTATAAGACCAACTTCTTTTGGTGAAGGTATAAACTTTCAAGCTACACAGAGCTCCTCTTCAGGTCTAGGGAAGAAAGCAGAGTGTCTGAGCTAAATACAAGTTGGGACAGATTGTTAAGCAGAAGGGATAACATGTTGGAGGTGGTCAATGGGACTTAAGAATGTGCTTAACTTCAAACATGTTTTTACATGCTGTTATGAATAGGGAAGCACTGAAGCATGAGTACTTTGTATATCTTCCATGCAAAGAGGACTTTCCGGAATTGGGTCTTTAGTGCTCACTTATTGGTACTGGCATAAACATGGAGAAGTTAAAGCTCTGGGATTTTTAATGGGCCTAAGTCCCCATATCTGAATAACACAGAAGTTTGAAATTCGTACTTGGATCTTATTTTAATTCCCAGTCCTGCTTTGCATTGCTGGAGGAATATGCCCACACAGAGCTAATTACAAGATCAAGGTTTATCACTTTAGCTATTTATGTAGCAACATCACGTTTTTTGAAAACCCTGGATTGGGTCTAAATACACATTTCCTAAATGGGCACTGGGTTAACTAAAACCCCAGCTCTAAATGATCCTCGAACTTCAAAGGAGTTCACTTCCAAACTTTGCTGCTTGCATCTTCATCTGAAACACTACAGTTTTCAATATCAATGTGCATGTGTACTTTATTTTATTACTTATAGAAGAATGACTCATTGGTCAATGTGCCCCTTTGTGGCTGCACACAGCATTGCAGAACCTTCACCTTAGTCACCGCCTTCAGACAGCTGTTCAGGCCATGTGATAATCTACTTTTTCTTATGATCTGGCCCTCCAGCTAGGTCACATTCAGTCCCCACTTTTATGGAATAAACCAAAAATCCAAGAAACTGATAGTCCATCACCATCACTCTTCAGCACAACTCCATACTCAATAGTCCTTTTACGCCTCATACCAAGGGGTTTTGATAATCCTTATCCCTTGTATCACAGCTTTTCCAGACCACCTTCCTCCACAGACCCACTGGGGAACCCAGCCTCTCCCTCTGCTTTGGGTTCCAATGCAGAAGCCCTGTAGCAAGCACCAAAGGTTCATCTATTCAGACCCCTTGCTTCCTCTGTGGACCATTTCCTATCTTGGTCTGCCTCTAGGCCTTTCCCACAGCCTCTTCCTGGGCTCAGCATGTCTGAGTCTTTCTCTAGGTCTCTTCTCTAGGCCCACTGCAGAGAGTTTCCTAGCACTTACTACCACCCATCATGCTCTACTGCAGGTGAGCTTCCCTACATCCCTTACAGATCACTCCCTGACCCAGCTCAAGTCTTCCTGCTCCCTTTGGGCCTCTACCATGGCAAAGAACCCTGGAGCATACTCACTTCCTCCAGCTTTTTTTTCCCTTCAGAATTCCACCCCGTCTCTAGGATAACCACCCAGCTCCTCCCCAGCTGTGCCTATTACTAAATTGGGCCTGGTCTACCCGCCAGGCTCCTGTTAACCCTTTGTTTGCCAGTTTGGGGTTTATACATCTGTCAGGGTTCCCTCCCTACTCTGAACTCTAGGGTACAGATGTGGGGACCCGCATGAAAGACCCCCTAAGCTTATTTCTACCAGCTTAGGTTAAAAATTCCCCAAGGCACAAATCCTTCCTTGTTACTTGGATTAGGTAACGCTGCCACCAACAAGTGATTTAAACAAACATTTAGGGAGGGCCACTTGGAGCCCTACCTTCCCCAAATATTCCCCAAACCCCTATACCCCCTTTTCTGGAAAGGCTTGAGAATATATCCTCACCAATTGGTACAGGTGAACACAGACCCCAATCTTAAAACAATGAAAAATCAATTAGGTTCTTAAAAGAAGAATTTTAATTAAAGAAAAAAGGTGAAAGGAGTACCTCTGTAAGATTAGAATGGAAGATAATCTCACAGGCAATCTGATTCAAAACACAGAGGGTTTCCCTCTGGGCAAAACTTTCGAGTTACAAAAATAAAACCAGGAATACCCTCCCTCTCAGCACAGAGAAAATTCACAAGTCAAAATAAAAGTAAATCTAACACATTTCCTTGCTAAATATTTACTAACTCTATTGGAGTTTGATTGCTTGCTTCTTTGATCTTGCTCCATCCAAAGCCACACAGAACAGACAGAACAAAAGTCTTCCCTCTTCCTCCACTACCCCAGATTTGAAAGTATCTTGTCCCCTTATTGGTCCTTTGGGTCAGGTGCCAGACAGGTACTTGAGCTTCTTAACCCTTTACAAGTATGAGGATTTGGTGCCTCTGGCCAGGAGAGATTTTATAGTACTGTATACAGGAAGGTTGTTACCCTTCCTTTTATATTTATGACAACACCACATAACACTGTTATATAATATTAATATATGAATACATACATGTAAATAATGATAGCCCCTCATTTACTTCCTCTCATCTCCTTCTCTAGCTGTCTCTGTTTCTTCCTATCTCTGTTGAGAGGGAGAAAAAAAGACAATCACATTCGCAAATGCTGTTTTGTTTCTCTGAACCATTGTTTGTATATGACTAGATTAATCATGCACAACATTTAGCCTTCATTACATTGAACATTTTTAGTAGTGGATGCCTCTGAGCACAATAATGCATAATTTGCATTAATCTTGCTTTTTCATTATCTTTTATAGGGATAAAAACATATGCTACAAATTACTCCCTATTTTAGGCCTGGTCTACACTACGACTTTAATTCGGATTTAGCAGCGTTAAATCGAATTAACCCTGCACCCGTCCACACAACGAAGCCATTTAATTCGAAATTTCGATTTCTGTACTCCACCCCGACGAGTGGAGTAGCGCCAAAATTGATTTTATCATTCCGAATTAGGATTAGTGTGGCCGCAATTCGATGGTATTGGCCTCCGGGAGCTATCCCACAGTGCACCATTGTGACAGCTCTGGACAGCAATCTGAACTCGGATGCACTGGCCAGGTAGACAGGAAAAGCCCCGCGAACATTTGAATTTCATTTCCTGTTTGCCCAGCGTGGAGAATACAGGTGACCACAGACAGCTCATCAGCACAGGTAACCATGCAGGCCGATAATCGAAAAAGAGCACCAGCATGGACCGTACGGGAGGTACTGGATCTGATCGCTATATGGGGAGAGGATTCAGTGCTAGCAGAACTTCGTTCAAAAAGATGAAATGCAAAAACTTTTGAAAAAATCTCCAAGGGCATGATGGAGAGAGGCCACAATAGGGACTCAGATCAGTGCCGTGTGAAAGTCAAGGAGCTCAGACAAGCCTATCAAAAAACAAAGGAGGCAAACAGTCACTCCGGGTCAGAGCCGCAGACATGCCACTTCTACGATGAGCTGCATGCAGTTCGGGGGGGGGCGCCACCACTACCCCACCTCTGACCGTGGATTCCGAGGCGGGGATAATCTCATCAGCTACAGCTGAGGAGTCTGCGGACGGGGAAGAGGAGGAGGAGGAGGACGAGCTTGCAGAGAGCATCCAGCACTCCGTTCTCCCCAACAGCCAGGATCTTTTTCTCAGCCTGACTGAAGTACCCTCCCAACCCAGTATCCAAGACCACGACCCCATGGAAGGAACCTCAGGTGAGTTTACCTTTTAAAATATAAAACTTGTTTTAAAAGCAAGGGTTTTCAATGATTACTTTGCCCTGAGGACTTGGGATGCATTCGCAGCCAGTACAGCTACTGGAAAAGTCTGTTAACGTGTCTGGGGATGGAGCGGAAATCCTCCAGGGACATCTCCATGAAGCTCTCCTGGAGGTACTCCAAAAGCCTTGCCACAAGGTTTCTGGGCAGTACAGCCTTATTCCGTCCTCCATGGTAGGACACTTGACCGCGCCATGCTTGCAGCAAGTAATCTGGTATCATTGCATGACAAAGCCTGGCAGCGTATGGTCCCGGTGTTTGCTGGCATTCAATCAACATCCGTTCTTTATCCTGCTGTGTAATCCTCAGGAGAGTGATATCGCTCATGGTAACCTGGTTGAAATACGGGAATTTAATTAAGGGGACAGAGGTGGCAGTTCCTACTGGGCTGTTTGCCTTTGGCTGAAAAGAAATCCTTCCCTGCAGTTAGCCAAGCACGGGAGGTGGGGGGGGAATTGGCCCAGAGCTTTTCGCGTTTGGCTAGCAGGGATCTTCCCTGATACCAGCCATGCAGTGGGGGGAGGGGTAAAGCGATCATCCCAGAGAATTCATGGCAGGGTGGGGAGTGTTAGTTTGGTTCCTGCAGGTATCTTCCCTGATAGCAGCCACGCGGTGGGGGGAGGGATAAAGCGATCATCCAGAGAATTGGATGGGGGGGTGGTTAGTTTGTTTTCTGCTGCTGAATGTTAACAGGAAAACCATAGCACTCAACGGGCTTTGCTTGGTATGTGGGAAAGGAGGGCGCAGAAGCCGAAAGACAATGGCTTACCATGGCCGCATGCAAGCTGAATTCTGTTGCCCGGACCTGCGTCTGTGATCTCTAGCAGCAAAGCCACAGGCACTCAATATTAAGAGGCAAAATGCGACCTTGCACAGAAATCACATGTGCTATGTAATGTGAAAAGTGTTGGTCACCGTGAAAGAGTATAAGCATTGTTCTGCAAAATGTAGCTTTTTAAAAAATTCTCTCCTTTTTTCCCCTCCCTCCTGCAGCTGCAAATTCTTCAAGCCTCCCTTCTTCCTACCGAAGGCTATCACAGATAAGGCGTCAGAAAAAGAAGATGCGAGACGAGATGTTCGCAGAAATCATGGAATCCACCCACAGTGACGGAGCTCATCTGAATGAGTGGAAGGACATGGTTTCAAAATATAGGAAAGAAGCCAGTGAACGTGAGGACAGGAAGGAACAACGTGAGGACAGGAGGGAACAACGTGAGGAGAGGAGAGATGCTTGAGATGAGAGGTGGTGGCAGGAAGATCAGAGGAGGCAGGATGCAACGCTGCGGCTGCTGCATCAGCAAACAGACATGCTCTGGCGTCTGGTGGAGCTTCAGGAATGGCAGCAGGATAACAGAGTGCCGCTACAGCCCCTGTATAACCCCCCTCCCCCCTCCCCATGTTCCATAGCCTCCTCACCCAGACATGTAAGAACACGGTGGGGGGGAGGCTCCGTACACCTTCCCATTCCACCCCAGTGGACAGCCCAAGCAAAAGGCTGTCATTTTTTAAACCTTTTTTTAGTGGCCTTTTCCTTCCCGCCAATCCTCCTCCCAAACCCCACCCGGGTTCCCTCCCTCTTTTTATAATCTATTAATAAAGAAAAATGATTTTTAAATGATAGTGACTTTATTTGGTTTGAAAGCAAGCTGGGGGAAGGGGGAGGGTGGGTTCCTTACAGAGAATGAGTCAATAAAGGGGGTGGGTTTTCATGGAGAAACAAACAGATATTTCACACTGTAGCCTGGCCAGTCATGAAACTGGTTTTCAAAGCTTCTCTGATGCACAGTGCTTCCTGGTGTGCTCTTCTAATCGCCCTGGTGTCTGGCTGCGCGTAATCAGCAGCCAGGTGATTTGCCTCAGCCTCCCACCCCGCCATAAAGGTCTCCCCGTTATTTTCACAGAGATTGTGGAGCACACAGCAAGCAGAAATAACAATGGGGAGATTGGTTTGGCTGAGGTCTGAGCGAGTCAGTAACGATCACCAGCGACCTTTTAAACGTCCAAATGCACATTCTACCACCATTCTGCACTTGCTCAGCCTGTAGTTGAACAGCTCCTGACTCCTGTCCAGGCTGCCTGTGTATGGCTCCATTAGCCATGGCATTAAGGGGTGGGCTGGGTCCCCAAGAATAACTATTGGCATTTCAACATCCCCAGTGGTTATTTTCTGGTCCGGAAAGTAAGTCCCTTGCTGCAGCCCTTTAAACAGAGTAGTGTTCCTGAAGACGCGAGCGTCATAAACCGTTCCCGGCCAGCCCACGTTGATGTTGGTGAAATGTCCCTTGTGATCCACAAGTGCTTGCAGCACCATTGAAAAGTACCCCTTGCGGTTTATGTAGTGGGTACCCTGCTGCTCCGGTGCCAAGATAGGGATATGGGTTCCATCTATCGCCCCACCACAGTTAGGGAATCCCATTGCAGCAAAGCCATCCACTATGACCTGCACATTTCCCAGAGTCACTACCTTTCGTAGCAGCACCTGAGTGATTGCTTTGGCTACTTGCATCACAGCAGCCCCCACAGTAGATTTGCCCACTCCAAATTGATTCCTGACTGACCGGTAGCTGTCTGGCGTTGCAAGCTTCCACAGGGCTATCGCCACTCGCTTCTCAACTGTGAGGCCTGCTCTCATCTTGGTATTCTGGCATTTCAGGGCAGGGGACAGCAAGTCACAAAGTTCCATGAAAGTGCCCTTACGCATGCGAAAGTTCCGCAGCCCCTGGGAATCATCCCACACCTGCAACACTATGCGATCCCATCAGTCTGTGCTTGTTTCCCTTGCCCAGAATCGGAGTTCCATGGATAGAACCTGCCCCATTAACAACATGATCTCCAAAGCACCGGGGCCCGCGGTTTGACAGAATTCTGTGTCCGTGTCCATGTCCATGTCCATGTCCTCATCACGCTTGTCACTGCGCTGCCGCTGCCGCTGCCTCCTCGCCTCGTTTTTCTGGTCCCGGCTCAGCATAAACTCCACGAGAACGCGTGAGGTGTTTACAATGTTCATGATTGCTGTCTTGAGCTGAGCGGGCTCCATGCTTGCCGTGGTATGGAGTCTGCAGTGTTCACCCAGGAAAAAAGGCGCAAAATAGTTGTCTGCCGTCCGTTGCTTTCATGCAGGGAGGGAGGGAGGGGTGTGGCTGTACCTAGAACCACCTGCGACAATGTTTTTTGTCCCATCAGGCACTGGGATCTCAACCCAGAATTCCAATGGGCGGGGGAGACTGCAGGAACTATGGGATAGCTATGGGATAGCTACCCACAGTGCAACGCTCCAGAAATCGACGTTAGCCCCGGAACATGGATGCACACCGCCGAATTAATGTGTTTAGTGTGGCCGCATATATTCGACTTTATACAATCTGTTTCCCAAATTCGAATTATATAAATTCGGATTAATCCCATAGTGTAGACATACCCTTAGACTACAATAAATGTACAAATTATACTCTCACATTAAAACACACTTAATTTACCAAACTCTTCCAAAGTATCTAAAATTTACAATGCTTCCCTTTTTAAAAGAAAAGAAAGAAATCAAAATTTCCTAAAACAGGTGCCTAGGTAGTGTCTCTAAAGTGGTGCAAATAGGTGATTGAGCATAAATAAGCTTTTCCAAGCAACAAAATGGTACTCAGTCTAGGCATTTAAATGTTTGTTTTCACACTCTGTTGCCTACTTGTATGTGCAATTTTTACATGTGCAGCTTGGAATTTTTTTTTTTTTTTTTTTTTACTAATGACTATAGGATTTGTCCCTTAGCTAAATGTAGAAATGTTGCATATTGTATTTTAAGTAGAGCTGTTGGGGAATTTTCTGACTAAACATTTTTAATCAAAAGTGCCAATTCATTGAAACCAAAACTGGGAAAATATTAGTTTCAACAATTTTTTCCACTTGAACAAATTCTGAATAGAAAAAATTGGAATTGTTGAAATGTTTTGCTTTGACATTTCTTAAATGTCCAAATTTCTGTTTCAAAATTTTATGTTTAGAAATTTGCTGTAATATTGAAAAGACTATTTTTAAAAAAAAGAAAAGGTCAAAATTGAAATGAAATATTTTGACTGACCCAAACTAACTATATATTTGGATTTTTCAAGATTAACATTTTGTTCCAATTTGGAATGGGACCATTTTTTGATATCTTTGAAAATTTTTGCAGAATGGGAAAATATTTTCCTGCCCAACTATAATTTTGAGTGCTAGTCATTGTAAGATTTCTTGCAAATTATCAAATGTATAATACTTTTACATCATTCATGTGAAACTCTCAAAACCCCCACACAGGAAAATGTCTCTACTTGCAGAGAGCCTAACTGACATCAACTGATCTGGTGCAGGAGTCTATCTCTGCCAACCTCCTGGCCAGATCGGGGCCTAAGTCCCTTACAGCCCAGAACTGCGTTCATTATCTAGCTCACTTACTGTCTTCAAGGAGTTGTAACCTTGATTTATGCACACCCAATTAGTAGTTTAAAAATAAGGAATAAAGCAAAACTCTATTCTTTAAGGTTCACGCCTTCAGGGTGGTTACAGATAATTTAATTGAGTAGAGGACTGTGTATGACACAATAAGTGATAAAATTAAAGACCTTATTTAAAATAAATTAGTTAATTGAGCAAACAGGCATTACAATACGACCATACATTGTATTATACTTACATTATAAGATTAAATGATGCACCCAAAGGTGATCGGTCCCAGGATGAGAAAAATGGTTACAATCCTTTCTTTAATGGCACCTTGATGGTGGATTAGTGTGCCTCTCTAAAATCAGTGTACTACCCTTTAAAAAACACCCCTTAATTAATTAGCATTAATTCCACCTTTTTTACCATAATTAAATATTTTCTACTTTCTTATTGGCTATATAACATTAAGCGTCATCATAATTAGTATCTGAATAAACAGTACACCATTAACTATCAATATAGATAACATTTTTTGAAACATTAACATTTTATCTAAAATGTAGTAAAATCAATTAGGATCAAAACAAGTTTACAACATGATCTGGAGTTATGTCCTAACTTATCTATAACTTTTGTTCACACTAACAAACCCAATTTCTCATACTCGTCTGTTCTTATCTTAACTTAGATTAAGAAATCAGTAGAAATTAATCTTTGGCCTAACACATGCTATAGGCTACAATCTATTCCAATGAGCAAAGACTGTAGGATAGGATCCCTATCATGGGCATGACCTTGTAAAGCACTGAGCACTCTGGCCCTGATCCACCAAAGCATTTTAAGCACAGGCTTAACTTTTAAAACCTCAATGGAACTACTCAGGTGATGAGAGTAAATAGAACCATAGGGTTAGAAGGGACCACCAGGGTCCTCTAGTCTAATCCCCTGCCAAGATGCAAGATTTGTTGTGTCTGAACCATTCAAGACAGATGGCTATCCAGCCTCCTTTTGAAAACCTCCAGTGATGGAGCTTCCTTGACTTCCATAGGGAGTTTGTTCCATTGCCCTACTGTTCTTACAGATAGGAAGTTTTTTTTCTTGAGATCTAATCTACATTTGCTGTGCTGTAGTTTGAACCCACTGCCTTTTGTCCTGCCCTCTGTGGCAAGAGAGAACATTTTTTCTTCATCTTTTTATGGCAGTCTTTCAAGTGTTTGAAGACCACTATCATATTCCCCCTTAATCTCCTCTTTTTCAAACTAAACATGCCCACTTCCTTCAGCCTTTGCTCATATCGCTTGCATTCCATTCCTTTGATCATTTTTGTTGCTCACCTCCAAATCCTTTCCAGTTTCTTTACATCCTTTTTATAGCGGTGACCAAAATTGGACACAATTCTCCAGCTGAGGCCTAACCAGTGCCTTAGAGTGGTACTATCATTTTCCGTGCCTTGCATTCTTTGCCTCTCTTAATGCAACTCCAAACTGCATTTGCTTTTTTTTTCCCACCAGCATTGCATTGCTGATTCATGTTGAGGTTGTGATCCACCACAACTCCCAGATCCCTATCAGCAGGGCTGATACCAAGCCAGTTATCCCCCATTCTGTGTTTGTGCATTTGATGTTTCTTCCCTAAGTGTAGCACATTACATTTGTCTTTGTTGAATTTCATTTTCTTGTCTATAGCCTTTGAATTTTAGCTCTATCCTCCAAGGGGTTTGCAACCCCTCCCACCCCCCATAGCTTTGTGTCATCAGCAAATTTGATCAGTATGTTCTCTATTCCTATATCCAGGTAATTAATAAAGATGTTAAATAATACTGTACCCAAAACAGATCCCTGTGGAACCCCACTTGAGACCTCCTTCCAGTCTGACTTCATTCCATTAATACCCTTTGCTTGCAGTTGTTTAACCAATTATGTATCCACTTAATGGTAGTTCAACCAAGCTCACATTTTTCCAGCTTACTTATGAGAATGTCAGGTGAGACTATGTCAAAAGCCTTGCTAAAGTCCAGGTATATAGTGTCCACCACATTCCTCCTATCCCCCAAACCAGTTTCCTTGGCAAAGAAGGAAATCAAGCTAGTTTGGCATGATACGTTCTTAGTAAATCCATGCTGACTGCTAGTGATCACCCCTTCATCCACCAGGTATTTGCAATTTGAATGTTTTATACATTACTCTAGTGGCTTCCCAGATGTCAAGGTCAGACTGACTGGTCTATAGATCTCTGATTCCTTCTTTTTTTCCTTTTTTAAAGATGGGCACTATGTTAGCCCTTCTCCAGTCTTCTGGGACCTCTTCATATGGCACATCTGAAGAACAGATTTGATTTGAGCAGTCATAGCACAGCAAAGAGATATCCAGAAGTGAGGTTCCCTCTAGTGGAGTAAGGTACTGGGCAGAGTGGGACTCAGGAAGGATTCTGGAATGGTAGGGGACAGGAATACTATACTCTTATCTCTGGAATACAAAGCATCTGGGTACAGAGTTAGAATATTCACATACTTAGATGAAGCTAGGTAGGAAAAGTCTTAATGACACTTAAGAACTTAAGAATGGCCCTACTGGGTCAAACCCAGGATCCATCTGTGACAGTGCCACCCATAAGGCTTTATGGAAATATGCTTATGAATGTACATAACATAACTAGAATGTTTTTTATGCTACATATACCAGATAACATATCTCTGTAAAGGTCATGATCTACTGAATCTATTAATCCTATTTGTATGCATGTATCATTTTTGTATTAGAAGTTATGAATATTGGCTGCATGCTTGTTTGATTCTAAGTAGGCTCTAGTGAAGCAGTTGGTCAGCTTCCTGAGAAAAGACTATCTTCAGTAAGTGCCCCCCTTAACACTTAACCCAACAATGGATTTGAAGACACCAATCCACATCTGGACTTTCCCAGGAATGTGGCTTGGCTGGTAAGGAACTCAGTCATGCATGGACATGTGACTTGCCCAGGTGACTCCAAAACTCCATTTTGTAGCTGGACTTTGACTAGGAGAGAGGAGGGGGTCTCCACCCACAAGAGAAAGTCTATTTAAGCCCAGGGGAAGCCTCTCCATTTTGTCTTGAGCTGGCTAAAGAGAGAGCCTCTCCACCCCCAAAGATACCTGAAAGAAACTGGAACAAAGGACAGTGACTGCAAGGGGTGTGAGTGGTTGCTGGACCCAGACTAAAAGGAGATTAGTCTGTAAAAGGAAGCATTCTGGAACACATGAGATTATCTATATTCAGTTTGATTAGATATAGATTTGCGTGTTTTATTTTATTTTGCTTGGTGACTTACTTTGTTCTGTCTGTTACTACTTGAAACGATTTAAATCCTACTTTCTGTATTTAATAAAATCACTTTTTACTTATTAATTAACTCAGAGTATGCGTTAATACCTGGGTGGGCAAATAGCTGTGCATATCTCTCTATCAGTGTTATAGAGGGCAAACAATTTATGAGTTTACCCTGTATAAGCTTTCAAGTCCATATTCTGTACGTTATTTTCCCCCTTCCTCCCCTCTATCCATTTCATTCATTTCTCAAGGAGAAAGTTCTGAGGATTTTCTTCATGCAAGTTGATTGAATTCCAAACTGGAAACAACCTTAATAGAAAATCATCTTATTATACAGCTAAACAGTTCTCCCTCCTGAGAAAACAGGTATTATTTTAGTCTAAAGAAGGGGTCTATTACTTTAGAGTTTAAGAACCCACACATTGTTTCTAGGAGAGAGATGCAATTACTTTTAACTGCTGTGCTCAGCATGAAAACATTTTGGAAAAAATGCTTCTCTTAATCATATTTTGATATCAGTATTTAAAAATAAGTAATAGATGGAGAACTAAAATCTATGTTAAATTTTTCTATTATCTATAAATCTATTATATATTGTAAAAATACTAGCTATGATGCATGCATACAAACTATGCACATACCATTAACATTTTAAAGTATGACCCTATTTTAAATAAATGATTCCACCTTAATCCTTTGAGGTTTTCCCCTTAATTACTGTGTCTATTTAAAGTGGTAGCCGTGTTAGTCTGTATCAGCAAAAGCAACGAGGAGTCCTTGTGGCACCTTAGAGACTAACAAATTTATTTGGGCATAAGCAAAGTGGGTTCTAGCCCATGAAAGCTAAGGTGCCACGAGGACTTCTCGTTGTTTCTGTCAATTTAAAACTTCACATTAAAAAAAAACACTTCATAGTTGGACTTGTGTGTGTAAACCCTGACTTTGATAACTTCTTACTAACAGCTTTGACTTATTCAACAGCAGATTTGGAATTAAAATTACAGAAAGTTTGCCACAATAACAAAGCGTGCATGATTTGTTCCAATCCTTATGGCACAGAGAACAGACTCCTAATATTACATTAGCAATGTTTTATTTGGTATGTGTGATGTTTTTGGTTACTGTAAAACATTTTCTAGTATCAATTAATATTGTTGAGTTCTTTCTCCTTCTGTTTCTCCTGCCATGGAGAGAACTTACCTGCATATACTGATATTCAACAACTGAAAGTCTCTAATGCAGTAAAACAAAAGAAGACAAAGCCGAACAGTCACAAGCAACCTATTCAAAATATTTACTCTATGGGAATATCTAAAATGGGCCAAAGGAGCATTCCAGTAGTAGCTGGTGTACAAAATAAGTGCTTTTGTACAAAATAGATTCTCCTTCTGCCGCCCCAACACACACACTCTTGCTGAAACTGGAAAAGTAGGAGCAGAGGCTTCAGGGAGTATGTGAAGACAACACTATATTCTGGAGCTGGTAATGCAAGTGTAACAGTAGTCTAGTATATTAGCATCTCTCAATATCTGGCGCGGCATCAGTTTGGAAATGATAGCATCTGACCTGGGGAAACAAACAGGATGCATTTTTAAAAAACACATGTGAGAACAGTGAAAATCCCAAGACCCAGAGGTACTTTCAAATCAAAATTGAAAACCCCTTTCCTCCTTGGTAACTATTTGCATACTAGTGGTTTGAATTAGAATATTATTTCTGCGACCTGAATCTACAGCAGATATTTAATCTACAAAGAGGAGTTTTGTTGCTGAATTTTCAGCACGCATCACAGAATGACACTTTATGCAAAGACAAGCTGGCTTTGTGTGTTTTATGTGACATAAAAGACAGCGCTATCAGATGAGATATTATCCTGTTTGAACAGTAAATGTTCAGAATAAACACAGGGACTGAAGCTCTCCATGCATGGCACTCCAACTGTGTGCTGGGCACAGAGAGTACATCTACACTGTCCTGGAAGAGAGCTGTCCAGCTTAGATCAAGGGACCCAGGCTAGCAGGGTTTGTACTAGTGCTCTAAAGATACCTGTGTAGGCACAGTGCTTTGAAGTTGTGGCTCTATTTTTAGAGCACTAGCCCAAGCCACGCTAGCTAGAGTCTGTTGATCCAGATGGGAAGGCTCTATTTTGTGGGCAGTGTAGACGTACCTGAGATGCTATAGGATTGGGCCCATGCCATCCTGATTATAAGTAGTAGGATATGCTCATTAGGGCCCCAATTCAACAGCCCATTCATATTCAGCAAAGCACATCAACATGAGTTTAATTTTAGACACTTGCTTAAATCCCATGTAATTCAATGGGATTAAAGAATATGCTCTGCTGAATAGGAATAGACCTAAGCTCTTATTTAAAACCTTTTCTGAATTTTGATATAGGAAAAGATCAAAAATCAGTTCTCTGGATCTTAGCTTGTGGTGTGAGTGAATAAACATATGTTGGGGATTTAGGAGATCTCGTGTTTTAATCCTGCTCTGCCACTAACTAACTGTGTAAACTAGGGAGACTAGATGGGTGAAGTAATATCTTTTATTGGGCCAACTTCTGGGGAGAGAGACAAGCTTTTGAAATTACACAGAGCTTTTCTTCAGGTCTTGGTACCAACATGGATATACAACATAACCTTAACCATAACACAACACCATATAACTTTGAGCAAGTCACTTTACCTTGCTGTCTTAGATTTCTTATCTATAAAATGGGGATAATGTTTATACATCAACCCAACAGGGTGTTGTGAGGATAAGTTATTTAACACCTATATAGTGCTTTGAAAATACTAGTCATTATACAAAAGCTAAGTATTTTATTACTATTATAGGCTGCATGAGTGATTGGGTTCCCCTAAAGAATGATAACGAAAACTTTATCTGTTAGACAGGTGCCATCAATATTGTCTTTTAAAATGCCAGATTGTCTCTTTGGATTTATTTTTATTGCACCCTTAGTTGGCTGTGGGTTTACAAAAGAATACCTAATCTATCAACCAGATGGAATGCCTTTATTCTAGGATTTCATCTAGACCAAAAAAAAATGTGTATTTTTGTGTAGCTAATCAGAATAGAGGAATTCAGAATTATGCTATTTATTGAAGATAAATATCAAAATCTTATAGAGGTAGTAATTTAATCCTATTCAGAGAGCAAAATCACTGACACCACTTAGCCTAGTTTGCCTCACTACCTTTGTGTTTAGCTGCTTAAAAGAAATGACTGTCATATTGACAGATATTAGAAGTAGTCTATTCAGATAAATTCAGGGTATAGAACAATAGCTCAGAAACATGATTGTCAGCTAAAATATTAATGAAACAGATTCAGAATTTCACATTAAGTAGATGACAGTCACTTTATCAAAAATTCAGCTGTTGGCTAGGTTCAGAAGTGATCTTAATTTTCCCAGGGCTCTCTCTCTCCAGGTTGAGAAGGCTGCAACATGTGCTTTGATTCATGAACATGCTTAGGTGATTTGCTGAGTTGGAGCATCCATGATTAAATCCACTGTCCGTGGAGGAGAGTAGATAGTAGATCACATATAGCTCAGGCACCCCATACTATTACTTACCTGCAGCATATTGACAATACCATGAAACCATACAAATTAGATATAGAAAAAACCTATTAAAATCATCATCCAGTCCATCTCCCTGACAACGCAGGACTGATCACTACAGGAAATTCATAGTTCACTATCCATTTTGATTTCAGATGTTCCAAGTGCTGGGTCTTCCACCACTTCCCTTGAAACACTGTTTAGCACACTAACATATTGCACCATCAGCAGTTTTTTCTCCAGGTGTTCAGCCTACCTTTCCTTTTCTTAATTTGTGTTCACATTACTCCCTTTTATAAACTTACATACCCACTGAACTCAAATTGATCTTGCTAGCCATTAAATATTTGTAGACATATATGCCATGTACTCATAATTTAGCCAGAATACACTTCATTTTGAATGTATTTTTATATTGCAATAAATGTTTGATGAATCTAACAAAAGGTTAATTTCACCTTTCAGGAAATGATTACATAAAATATATATCATTACACACACACACAGGATTATTTTAGAATGGTATTTTTGCTGTACTGCTTTCCTGGATATAAAAATCTTTAAAAAATATATTATTTAATATTAGATTTTCAGTTTGTAAATGTATGTCAGACATGTAAATTATAATCTGGGTGTCTTTTGCATATACTTAATATTTATATACATAAATAGAACTAAAATACATCAATAATATAATTCAAATATTTTACTATACATAAAATTATTATGCTTTCAGACACTTAATTTTTGTATCTCTTTTCTGAACAACATCCAGTTTGTGGATATCTTTCTGGTATTGGTTTCCTCAGAATTAAATTAAATATTCCACAAACAGCCATACCACAGCCATATACAAAGGAACTTTTACCTTCCTGATGCATGACTGGCTGTCTTTTGCATATGCAGTTCAAAACTGCACTGACATCTTTGCTGCCATATGGCATTCCAAAGTCATGGGTAAATTGCTCTCCATTTTCACACCTATGGTATTTTTGTTTGTTTCTTTCTTTTTAGAATTACTGCTGTCCAGTTTCTTGCTCCCATTGAATATCTGCTTTTTTCTCACTTTAAAAATTGCATTTTTCAAAGTTGAATTTCATATTGAAGTTTACTTTTATTATAATTTAGCCTTTATATTGCAGTAGTGCCCAGAGGCCCCAGTCAAGATCAGTGTCCCTTGGTGTTAAGCAATGTACACACACACCGGTATTTACTGGTTCTGTTTCTACAATAATTAGGTTTCTTTTTATTACTTCCCGGTCCTCACATTTCTTTAGTATAATCTTTGAATGCAATTAATGCTATTTACCTCTCTTCTAGATTAGTGAAGATATGAAGCCCTGATTTAAAGCAGATCCCTGCGGCACCCCACTAGACACCTTTCTGCATTATGAGACATTGCTGATATTGTCTTTTGTTTATGCCCTTGAATCCAGCTTTCAATCCATGCAATAGTGTTAATACCCAAACCAATTTTAATTAATGTAGACAAAGATTTTTAAGACACTATCAATATATTAAAATCCAAATATATTACAGCTACTGTTTTCCATTCACCCACTCATTTTGTAATTCTAGCACACACAAAAAAGTAATCAAATGTATCTGCTCACTTTTATTCCTCCTAACTCATGATGTCTATTGCTAATGGCTGCACTATTTTCTAGCTATGTAGTCGTCTTTTCTCTTAATATGAGAATATTAGTTCTATTATTTCACTAGGTATAGGAGTGAGACATGCAGGATAATAAGAGGCAAGACCCAGCAAGATGTTGAGTAGTATAGTATTTATTGCTTTGGTGTAACAGAGCCAATCTTTTGAGTGCTTGAATAATCTTATTGAAGTCAATGGAACTATTCACATGTTTAAAAGTTAAGCATGTATGCCAATGCTTTGCTAGATCATAGTGATCGGCATCTAGTAAGATCAAGCCCTAAAAATTGCTGTCATAATTCTTTCCTTTTTCTGCAAACAGTTCCCAAATTTGTTTCTCACTAATCTTCCAGTACCTCCCCCGAGTTCATTATGACATTTCAAAAATACATTTGAAGTGGTGGTACAGTTCATTCATTAGCTAACACGCGTTAATAATTTAGGATGCATATCATTGAAACTGCTTGATTTGTATACTTTCAAATCTCCCCAAGTATTCCCTAGCCTAATTTTCATCAACGCAATATCTACTTTACCATGATTTGTTACTTCCTAATTGTTAAAAAATATTTATTTTTCTTATTCAAGGTTTTTTTTTTTTTTTAAAGGGACTTCAGTAACTCAGCCATCATGGAAACATCATTAATTTCATTCCCTCCTCAGGACATACTTGAGTCCTTCAGTGGCAAATGCAATTTTGCTCTGCACCTGGCAGCATAATGGTTCTTGTTGACAAATGCTAATTATTTGTGTGGGTTTTTCTTTTCCCAACATTTTTGGCTCTGAACTTATAATCAAAGTAAAAAGGGGGGAGGGAGCTTCCCCCCCAAATAGTGGAACAGCTTTATTTGTGAGTGTCATGGGAAGATAGAAGGAGAAAAGAAAGCAAGCAAGTAAATGCATTAGCCTGAGGGGGAGGATTTCTAAGGATGTACTCTTATATCCAGCTGGGACTGGTCTCTTCTTTAGCCCAACAGAAAAAAAATCCTCCAGAAAGGCACAATGGGATTTTAGCACTGAGAGGGAATACCGTCTTGCAACAATTGAAACACAGCTTAACTAGACTTAAATCAAACTACTTAATCAACTGAAATCCAATGAAAAATAGCGGCTGTTATGCCTTAGCAGAGTGTGGATGAGGAGATTAACTGGGGTGAGATTAAGCACTTCAGAAAGAGAACTTTAACTACTTTTTAATAACACATTTCAACATGGCTGAGAACATGGAGTTTCAGATAAAGGCTGCTAGAAAGTAAGAATCATCAAAGCCATGTGGAAATGCTTTGTTGCTCACATACAGTACAGGACAGAACTCATTTTAATGTATGCTTTCTTAAGGTTATTCCTTATTATCATCCTCTAAGGTTCACGATAAACAGAAAGAGAATAGGCTTTTTGTCATTAATGGTTGTCATTTTGATTTTAAAAATGAACCACCATAATTTAATGGGTAACTGCAAATGACCTCAGCACTGCAGTTTTGTACTTCAAAGGGGGGCGGGGAGGGAATTTGTTTAAGTTTATTTTGCAGATGAATTGCAGCCAAAGATAAGCCAAATGTTTTAAACTCCCAAGAGCTATAATGCTTGTGAAAGTGGAAAATAGAAGTAATGTCATGCTTGTGATCAAGTATAATAGAAATTAAGGCTAATAAACAGGTTTCCTAATATTCCGTCTACAAGGTGAGTTGAAGTGTCTCTCTGGAGCATAGCATCATCACTTCTGAATTCATGAGGTCTGTTATATTTACAAGTTTCCCCCTCCCTTCCCTTTTCTGAATGAATGCTACCTTCACTCCTAAACAAAAAAGGTGTCTCTTGTAAGTAACCTGTCCAGATTTGTTTTTACAGTTGATGCCTCTTATATTGGATATGCAGGCAAAATAAATAGTTTCTTCTACCCAGCTCCTTTAGCAGACAGGTGCTGGGGAGTAATTCACAACAGAATTAAAATGACAGTTGAATCATTGTACAGGAATGTCATTTAATATAAACTGCTTCATTGTCATACTACATACACCTACAAGCTATAGAACAAAAATATAAGACAAGACTGCCTTCTCATGCTATTTTTAAAAAAATCACAGATAATGTCTACGGTATTATTAATATGTTTTTGCGTTTCAACTAGAAACATTTCTGTTCAGTATTAAACACAGATTTGCACATTTTCTACACGCTATATTACCATCAATGGTGTGTTAATATTAGAGGTATTGGAGCTTCAATAAAGCTACGCTGACTTACATCAGCTGAGAATCTGTCCCAGTAGCAAAGCACTTTATGCTTTTATTCTGTCTGGTTGATATGCAGTGTCCTACAAAACTTTTTGCACAGGCAAACTTGTCAGGGCTTGCTAGTAGCTCAGCAGTCAATGCCCATTCAAACAGGTGCACTTTGTCTGGCTCCACTTTTTAACATCAGACATATATAACAAGACACAGCTCATTGTGTGTTTGCTTCAGAGAGAACTCCATGCTGTCAACATGACAAAATCAAGTATAAGACAAGCCAGGACACTGTAAACATCTAGTGCATATAAAGATAGCTTAAAGCAAGGGATATAAGTTTTGACAAGGCATTTAAATGCTTACAGCTGACCGCCTTCTGAAACAACCAAGCCAAAAGAAGCATTGCACTATGGAACTAGCAGAACCGGAAACCAGTGGGACAGATTCTGGTTCCTGCTGCAGTCCCTTTACACCAGAGTAGCACAAAGTGATCCAGAAGAATTCTCCCAGTGTAAGCTCAGAGCAAAGCTCATGTAGGCGTCTCTACACTGCCTTCCTGCCCAGCCCCTAGTAAAGGGATAGGAGGGGGAGGGGTGCAGTGCAAAGCACACCTGCTTTTCTGGGCTGTGGAGACATACAAGGCTGTTTTGAGACCCGGCTTGAGGTTCCTCTAACTTATACTGGAAACCTCACTGACCTCTGGAGTAGCCAGAGTTACAATGGTGTATCACTTAAACCTTATTTTGAGGACTTAAGTGATGCATAGGGTGTTTCGTGTCCTCTACACAGAGGGAAGGAACATGGTCATGTAATTAAAGCCCTGGACTAGAAAGAGATCTGGGTTCTATTCAAGATCAGTGCCTCATTTTCTATCTGCAATGGTTATTTTACCATAACTGCTTGTAGAGTCTGTGTAATACTGCAATTTCTAAACATATGTGCTTTTAAAATAAATTCATTAATGTTTATGTAGGGATCTGACACTATGCAATGAATACATCAGAAAATAAATAAATCTGGCAGAGGCAGAGGAATATCATTATTATCACCTTGTTTATCTCATCTGCCCTTCAGAGAAAAGTGCTTTTAAGTTTACATTGCAAAAATTGTCATTTTTTCCTTGCAATCTCCTTATTCGCAGTTCTTTCCAGTGGTTATATTTCTGTACAGCGCAGAATATATTTTCAGCTTAATGTATATGAAGTACATGTATAACTCATTACAGTCATTGGGAGTGTTGTGACTAAAGCCACCTCCACACATCTGTGAATATTTGCCTCTTCAGCATTGCAGTTTTCCCACAAGAAAGTCTGAGCCTGAGCCAGTTTACAGGAATAAATATGATTGCCTCTCAGTATCTTACTGAAGTGGGATCTTACTGCACCCAAATACTGCAATGCCAAGTTCCAGAATGGCTTTTAACACGTAAAGAGACATGGCAGCAAGAGACAGCAGAGAACGGTTGGGGTACTGCTCCAGAATGAAGTGGGATTACCAGTGGCCCCCAGATATATCCCTGGGGCTGGCCTTAGGGAAAATGGCACCCTGGGCAAACTTGTATTTTGGCACCCTTTCTTTGAGAACAGCAGTGAGGGGCACAGGGTGCAAGCTCCTGTCCCCAAAGTCAGACCAGGCTGAATAGGGAGCAGTTTCTGAGTGTGGGGGATCCCCTGGCCATACACCCCCTGACCACCTAGCAGGAAGAGAGCGGGTGTGCGGCCATCACTTATGCCCATGGGAAGGGGGGACGCAGGGGCTGGCTCACTGGCTCCACAGGGGTGAGCCCTGCTGCCTGTACCTCCCTGTCAGGCTGGCAGCTCCAGGAGGCATCACCCACCTCCCACTTGGCTGACCAGGAGCTCCAGCCCTGGGCCTACCTGCACTCACCTTTGCCAGCTTGTGGAATTCGGATGGCAGCCCCGTGACCACAGCACTCTGGACCCATAAGGGCAACCCTGAATATCCACATCAAAGAGAGCAGGCCCACATCAGACTTACGAACAGTACCTTGAAAATATTGGCATGTATTAAGAGGCAGCCAAGTCTGCTGTCGAGAAGACAGGACAGGCTGTGACCCAGCATAAAAGGCTCTATCTGCCTAATCCTGCTCCATGGGAGTCTTTCAGTGGGACGTTGATCAGACCCCATGTTGATTAAGAGTTGCAGGGACCTTTATAATTTTGGAAAGAGAACATCTGATCTTCTGAAGGATTATCCAAACTGAACCTGTCTCCAAACCTGTCGAGGTTCACACATGACTAATTGCTAATGGCTTCCTTAATGAAATGATAACGAGTTTGGCAGTAGCAGGAACAGTTGTTCGTAAGAGATGACACTAGATTTTGAGTAAGCATTCTTTTGAAAATCCTCACTTTACAGTCTAGGGATCTAGACCTATTTTTTATATTAGGTAATAAACTCCAGCAACGCTGTCTCCTACTGCAGCCTACGAGTGATTGTCATGACTTCCAGGGAAGTTACTTTATCCTGTGTGAGGAAAGGACACCAGTAAATGCTAAACATTGTGAAACAAGTGGGAAATGGTAGGAAGGAATGTAGCTGTACAAAGATATATTTGGACAGTAGAACAATTGCTATATATTCAAAAAACAAAACAAACAACCACCACCAAACTCGCACACCACAGAGAACTGTGGTGTAATTTTCCCTCAGTTTCTTATTGGTTCTTTCAATCCTTATAAAAATCTTAGTTGTTAATTGAAAACTATAGTTAGTTTCTAAACAAGATTAAGGAATTTACAGTTGCAAACATAACTAGATTCTGTAGTTGGGTTTTTCCCCCCGTGGCATTTCTTCCCCTTAGAAAAATGCACACAGAAAGTTCAGTAGCTTATTAAGCACTGAGAAGGTGTGTGAGACAATTTCATTTATATATTTATTTATCTGTGATTTATTTGTTGGCACTGAAGAGTTTACGGTTCTCTTCAGGGGACAATAACGTTAACTCCAGATTTCAACTCAGATAATTACATTCTGCTTTATTTACATTCTGTTTTCAGTGTTTGTCTGGATAAGATCGTTTTCACTTTTGTCCTACACTTTCATGTATTATTGTGCACTCTGAAACAGCTTCTGTGTTTTAGTTTAGGTGGCTGAACTGTTATATGAAAGTAGCTACCAATTCAACTACTTTTGACGTGATTTTTGATCAATTTTGTATTTGTGTCAAGTCAGCACTTACACATAGGTCATTTCCCCACAGCTCACAGTGTTTAATGTCTCTGCAGGGTACTGCAATGGCTAAACACTTACTCAGCTCATCACAGAGATTTCAAAATTGTCTGTCTAAACTATACCTTTTGGCTTTGAAATACTTGTTCCTCTGATGTCTAGAAATGAAACTTGGAGCCCAGTCAATGCAGGTAGCTAGATAGACATGGTTTCTGAATTTTCAGAGACAGAGGATCAATAGCACAAGCACACTCCAGCCAAGTACTCTCTTGAAGGAAGTGTCCAAGGACTGAAGAATTTAAAATGGAGAAAGCTCTCCATTAGGCACCCAGATGAAATGACAGTGCACTTTCACACATAATATCCATTTTTCATTTCTACATGTGTTTTCCCCAGTTTTTACATAGTTTGCCAGCATGAGTAATTGTAAAAATAAATTAAAAATCATGGATCAATCAATGTTTGCATAGTGTTTTCCTACAGCACTGAGAATGAAAATAACCTGCATCTGCTAAAAATCCACTTTTTTATTTCTTCCACAAGACATCTAGGATTTCTGCAGTAAAGAAATATTAACTGACTACATTCCCAAACTCACTGCTAAATTAGGGGGAAAGACTTATGACTCCACAAAGAGGAAGAAAAGCCCAAAGTTCAGAACTGCATTGGTGAGGGTTTAGTAGTTGGAGACCAGTTATACACATAGGTGACCAAATAGCAACTGTGAAAAAAACAGGACGGGGGTGAAGGGTAACAGGCACCTATATAAGAAAAAGTCCCCCAAAATGGGACTGTCCCTATAAAAGTGTATATAGGGTGACCAGATGTCCCATCACTGAGGGGAAAAAAAAAATCTCATTTCCCTTAGCCCCATGGTGAGCCAAGAAAGGTTTGGAGGCACAAGAAATTATGCCCTTGTGTAACAGGTAACTAACTCAAAGGCTAGCACCAGTATCTTACAAAGAACTAGGGCCCTGACTAAGCAAGGTATATGAGCACTTGGATAAATTTAAATATGTGAGAACTCCCATTAACTTCAATGAACCAGGGCCTAGGAGCCTTGTTGCACCCTGTGCTTCTCTACTGATCCTACATTGCAAATTTACTGGAAGGTCCAATTCAGTGGAGGGTGGGAAGTCTAGCTTCTACAATGTGAATCTTATAGAACACTTTTATGTTTTAAGTATTTTTAGCAACACCAACAGCAGTGTGTGCACTGATGTAATATCCACAAAAAGCCAAAGCTATAGGGGATCTCAAAAGGCCCCCAAACCTGAAATGCATATAGATTTTAATATTTAGATTTTTTTTTTTTTTTTTTGAGAAATTTACATTCAGCTAGTTAATCTTCTGGATTTGTTATTGGAAAAGTCTAGGGAGTAATTTGCACATGTTACATCCATTTCCCATTCAGCATCCAAATTTAAATACAATTTAACTATGGCTTCTCTGTAAGCTGCATGGCTGTACACTTCCTCCTGTTTTCATTTAGAAATGATCAGTCTACAGTAGTGTTGATTCTTAATCCCACCAGACTGACCAGTTCTGGAAACTGGTGTCTTTTATTTATTCCACAGCAAAGTGTAAAGAGGCAGCAGGAGCTTCTCCACTCTGACCTGCCAATGATCCTCAAACCCTAACCCACAGGGACCATCTAACGGAGTAATAGAGTAGTTTCTGTTCCATGTCCAGAACAAAAGCTTTAAGGTACATAGAGTTAGCCCAAAAGAAAAATATTGTCTGAATTGTGGACAAAAAAGGAGGAAGAAAATTTGTAAAAAAATCTGAAAGTAGTTTAGATATAATCTACCAGTTTACAATTATTTAATAATGTTTTTTTAGTAATGTCTTGCTCTTGACACTAGCAGAATGAGGTCCCTTTACTGTGTTTTCAGACTTTGAGCTGTATATACACATTACTAATTTTACAGCATGTTTGGAGAAAATTGGGAAAATCCTGTTTCTGTTACATCTGTGCAACTCCCATTAATTTATTTGAGAAAAGTACTGGAGTAACTACGCAAAATTGGTTCATTGGATACAGAAAAACCAGTAAGAGTCAGGGTGGTTGATGAAAGATGAAAACCTTATGCTTGTTCTGAAAGGTGAAAGGAACCAATTTTACATAATGCTTCAGAGAGAAGAGCAAATGGACTAAGTCAGCAGTCAAGACAGGGTCTGAGTCTGACAGCTTTTATCTGTTATAGCTTTTATTACAGCTGCGTCTACCAGCTTTCATGGTTACAGAAAATAGATTCATATGTATAAATAGCACAGTGCAATGCAAATTTATTGTACATAACATCTTTCACAAACTGATCCCTACAGTTTTCATAGAGGTAGGTAATTTGATTTAAAAAAATAAATAATAAAAGAGGGAGAAGAAAATTAAGAGTAATAGGCAAGGTAGAGAAGATGTTTTCAGATGAGATCTCAGATAATAACCGTCAGATATGTTATAGCTTTTGTTGGTAGCAAACAATATAGTTCAAGTTAAGAATCAAATCTACCTTTATACTCTACTTGCTCTCTGCCACTGTGGCAATGCAAAGAAGTCATCTTAAACAGACATCATTGTATTATTTTGGGGCAGCTTAGTAGTTAAAGACTTAAAGATGAAACCCACTCAGCTATTAAGGAAGACTTTAGAATGAAGCTGTGGGTCAAACTCTATATTGAGTTCCATCTGTGCACTCCACTGAAGTCAATTTGTTGCCCAGACGTATATGGTGGCAGATTTTGGATCTGTACTTCTAAAGAAGGCATGTTAACTATTTAAGGATACAGTTACTGATCTAAAAGTACTTTTGAGAGTTCCTTTTAATTTCTTCTCCACTTTCTGCTTTTTAGCATTCCTTCTCTTTTTCTTAAGAAATGAAAACACTAACATTCTCAACCTCTAAGATTCTTAACTTTATAGTTGCATTAAAGTTAAGGTATTTCAAAGTCTGTTTTTCTGGCCCTGATCCAATTGCCACTGAAGTCAATGGAAAGATTCCCATTGACTTTACTGGGAGTTGGTCAAGCCCTCTAACTCAATGGTAGCTTGGCCACTTTGCCAATGGTAAAAACATGACCACTTTGTATGGGGCCAGGTTTTTACACATAGTGTATTTTAAATTGATGGTCTCTTTGCTAAATACAGACTTTAAGAGATCACTTTATATGGGCCCAATCCTGCAAGCCTCCTACACATAGTGTTGTCATCAATTTCAATGGGAGTGTAAGAAGCAGAAGGCTAGAAGGATAGGGATCATAGAGCTCCAAGTGCCTACTATTGTATTATGATAGCTAAGAATGAAAATAATTGGCACACAGAATAAATGTGTAATGCACTTAGGCTCCAATCAGGAAAAAAAAATCACTATTTAAGGCAGCATTTAAGCATGTGTCTTGCCATATTCAAGTCAATGGAAAACAAGCACATGCTTAACTGCTTTTAAATTAACCATATATTTAAGGACTTTCCTAAATCAGGGCCCTAAACAGCATACAGTTAATGTGCTTTGGCCAATAAATCAGATTATGTGAGCACTCAAATAGCCATCTGAGAGCCCACTATATCAGTCAGCACTAGATCAGTTGCACGTAAGCCTTTTTTTGAGGGGTACATTTTACCCTTAGATGAATAATGGCTATTTACAAGCCATTTGTGTGTGCAATTACAGTAATTATGTACACACAATAGGTTTGCAATTCACCATTTATTTTTGCATGTGCACATTTAGGAGAATCAGGCCCAAACTCTATATTAGAAGATATAAAGGATGTGCAATGTGGCTGAATTAATGTTAAATTAGACATATTACTTTTAGGAATTTCCCAGCCTGGATGCTTAATTTTGTACTAATGTTTTGAATGTAATAGCTAACAAGACATGGTGAGTCCCATTTTCAAAGGGTTGTAAATTGTAAATAAAACAGATCTTCTTGGTTGGTCACAAAATTGTTCAACACAAGCAAAATACTAGATTTCTGGCTAATTTTTATACTCTGGACTCTACAAACCTGCAATTGAAATTTACCACTGGATTAGGCAGCCAGAACTCCATATACATAACATAAGAATGGCCGTACTGGGTCAGACCAATGGTCAACCTTGCCCAGTACCTTGTCTTCTGACAATGACCAGTGCCAGATACTTCAGAAGGAATGAACAGAACAGGGCAGTTATTGAGTGATCCATCCCATCATCCAGACCTAACTTCTGGCAGTCAGAGGATTAGGGACATCCAGAGCATGGAGTTACATCCCAGACCATCTTGGCTTAGACTTTTGGCCTGGGGCTGGAGCCAAGGCTCTAGGACTCTGTGGGGTGGGAGGGTCCCAGAGCCCTGTAAGTCTACATAGCAATGAAATAGCCCCCCCAGCCCAAGCACCGCGAGCCCAAAAATCGGCTGACACAGGCCAACCACAGGGTTTTCTTTGTTGTGTAGACATACCCTAAATCAAATAGACCACCCTGTTATACATGTTTGTTGACACCCTCTAATTTGTGAGGCATGATTTTCTTTTACAAAAGCCATGTTGACTCTTCCAACATATCCTGCTCCTCTATGGATCTGATAATTCTGTTCTATACTATAGTTTCAACCAGTTTGCCTAGTACTGAAGTTAGGCTTGTTGGCCTGTAATTGCCAGGATCACCTCTGAAGCCTTTTTAAAACAAACAAACAAACCAAAAATGGGTGATACATTAGTTATCTTCCATCTGGATACAGTCATCTGGTACAGAGGCTGATTTAATGGAGTTGTGCCCTCTTAAACCAGCTGTCATTTTGGACACTTGTTTAAATATTCATTGCATCTGCATACTATACATCAGGGATCAGCAACCTTTGGCCCGCCAGGATAAGCACCCTGGCGGGCCATGTGCCAAAGGTTGCAGATCCCTGCTATATATAAACACCATATAATCTAATTAAAACAAAATATTAGCATTCTTTCTATAGAGATCAGCTTCAAATGGTATAAATACAATCTCTTATTCTGGGGCATACTTCTAGCAGCAATTCTTGGGGTGATATAAATAAATAACAGTGAAATGAAATCAACAGAAACAAGTTCTTATGCCTCTTTCTTGCTCTCTCTTTTTTAAAGGTGACTTTGAGCAGAAAAATTCTATGTTGTTTTGAACAAGGCCCCTGTTTATCCACTGAGCCAAGTAGGGTGTGGAAATATTCAGGAACTACTATTGATTTTAAGCATCACTTGAACCAAAGAACAGATTTCAAGTGACCTTCCACTGTGATAACAATATCTGTAATCTGAAAAAGAGCTTTGTGTAGAGGAAGTTAAGGTCTCCGACTACAAAGTAAGATAAATAACAATTTAGGAAGGTCAGCTGGCAAATTTCAGTTCAAACCAGTAGCTAGCAATAGCATTCCAGTTAATATACCAACAACAGCTAAGTAGAACCATTTCAGGATTTTTCTGGCATTTTGTTAAATTTTGCACTAATTACTAATGGCCAACACAAGCAACATGAGTCTCTGCCTAGTCAGTTTTGTACTCAAGCAGCACTTACTTCCGCATTTATTTTAATAGTTTGCCAGTTCTGGCATTCAACTCTGAGAAATGCACATTGGATTTTTGTTTCAATGTCAACATTAAAAAAAAAAAAAAAAGTCGGTCAATCCTAGGCTCTAGATACCATTAACAGATAATTGAAAATACAATCTGGCTAAAATAAAAGCAGGAGTAAAAAAATCAACCAACTTTGTTCACACAAAAGTCAGCCTATAAAACCGACTACTCCCTGATACAGCCCCAACCTGTCCCCTATGCCTGGGGTTGAGAACAGGGCTGGTGTACAGCCCTTTCATGAGTTCTGGAAGGATCCTGTGCAAACATTCTCTGGGGCCATTTACACCCACTCAAAGGCACTTTTGTGCTGCCAGAATAATATAAAGTGGCCTTAGCTTAACTTAGAATTGAGGCCCAGGAACTTCAGAGGTTCAGATAAATATCAGAGCTTTGTTGTGTTTAGCTGAACCAATCTCCTGTTATCGTGGGGAGTGGAGGGGATGACCCATTATTAACACTTGGAATAGTTATACTTCTAATTTCCCTATAACTTCTTCATAAAATGATACAGTTTAATTTTATTGTTATTCAAGTTGTTGCTGGACCATTATCAGCAATTGGATGGCCCTTTTTAAGAAGGGTAATTTCAAAATGCTATATTTTTGTTTAAGGGATGTAGTTTATTTTTTATTGTACAACGTCCATGACACCAATGGGGCTGTGATAACTGGACTCTCATGCCAGTTTGAGTGGAAGCTGAGGGTTTATCACAGCATCTTCATTTTTTTGAATCATCGTTTTATAGAACTCATACTTTCTGAGAGACATGGAGCCTGATTCCCATTTTATGTTATTTTAAATCGATGTAAATCCACTGACTGGAATGAACCATAGACTACGCTGCTCTCTAGCCAAAATGCTTCTGAAATAAATGTAGTCAAACTTTACTAATTCTGGGTCACTGAGAACGAAAAATGAAGCTTAAAATTGTTGATTGGCTCTAGTTTAAGATATGCTATTGGGTCAGTATATACGACCCTTCACTTGGGAATGGCGGAGGATAAGCGAGTTATAAAGGGAAGGGATCTCAATTTAAACCAGAAATGACTAAAATACATCTTTGACTGGATCTATGAATAAATCTATGACTGGGTTTGGACAGTACTTGCTTTTTAGGCAAACGATGAATGATGCAATCTGAAGCTGGTATTGCATCATACATGATATGAATTGCATCATGCTATTCCTAGAAGTCATGGATGATGCAATCATAACGAAGCTTACATCACTCTGCTGAACAAATTGCCCTATATCAGCTCTAGAAATCATACAGTGTTGTGCTCTCTTATTTGTCAGTGTTTGATTTGCACAGGGACACATTTCTGTTTAGCCAAAGTGAGCAGAGATGCCTCGTACTTGTGTGAACAGTGCAGATAACTTCTGCTATGTTTGTGGTGAAGTGACTTTTGCATCACAAAAGTGCAGTATAACCACTATGGTTAAGAAAGCCTATCACCTTTATTTTGGCTGCGAAATTGGAGATCAGGACAAGAGGTGGGCCCCACACATATGCTGCAACACTTGTGCAACAAATCTTCCCCAGTGGTTGAACAGGAAAAGGAAATCTATGCTTTTTGCAGTGCCAATGATTTGGAGAGAGCCAACAGATCATACCAGCAATTGTTACTTCTGCACGGTGCCTCCAGTTGGGAAAGGTGTGTCAAAGAAGAAAGTGGACTGTGCATTATCCAAACATTCCATCAGCTATATGCCCAGTACCCCATGGAGAAGGACTGCCGGTTCCTGATGCACCAGAATCATTCTCACTTGAGTCAGACGAGGAAGAGGATGAAACATCTGGTCCTGAACCCCCAATGTCACAGGACCCACATTTTCTCCCATTCTCCTCCTCTGAACCACACCTCATAACACAAGGTGAACTGAATGACCTTGTCAGGGATTTGGAACTACCCAAGCGTAAGGCAGAGCTGTTGGGCTCCAGACTACAGCAGTGGAATCTCCTGGCAGGTGATGTTAGGGTTTTCATGTTCCGTGACGGTCAAAAGGATCTTGTCCCATTCTTCTTCATGGAAGGTGATCTTGTAGCCTGCAACAAGATCGATGGTGTGATAGTCAGACGTTGGAAGGGACCTCAGAAGGTCATCTAGTCCAACCTGCTGCTCAAAGGAGGACTAATACCCCAGTTCCCTAAATGGTCCCCTCAGGATTGAACTCACAACCCTGGGTTTAGCCAGCCACCACACAAACCACTGAGCTATCCCTCCCCTCCTAAGCCTAATCCACAACAGTAAGTGTGAGAGCAGAACCAGGTCCATCCTACAGCTGACTTCCTGGCACATTCCTACAACTTCTCATAGGTCATTTGAGAGCTATGTGAGCTAGTTTTCCTCCAAGTGACTGAACTTCATTCCTTCATGAAATTCCCAGTCTCTTCATCAGCCTGTGCGTTTTCCAACCAGGAACCAATTTGGGATCATAACTCCAACTGACATTTTAAAAATAAGCATTAGGAGCATCTGAAAGAATGAGGTAAGCCCACACTGTTTGAAAATCCAACAAAACTTTCATGCATTCAGAGGCTTTACAGAGCAGCACCTGCCTACTGTACAACTGGCAGTAAGCAGCACTACCCACTGAATGAACATGTTGTTATACTTTCCATTCCCTCAGCCTCTCTCATACCACACCCACTTGCAACACTGGGGGAGGGGAAGCCTAATGTGTTATATATTCTAAGTATAGATGAACCAGTTTACCCAGAGGATCTGAGTGGTTTTAGGAAAGGGAAGAGTATATCTGGTCTGTGTATCAATTCATGCTCAATTTACATACTGGCGTTGTGCATGACAGGTGCACATATAATTCAATTAACTACAATGGGATTTATGTAGTTGCCACCACTCTGTTTGTACAATTGGATATTCTCTGCCAGGCATCCAATTTTCTCTTCCAGCCATCTGATCTAATATATTCAGTGGGGAAGTCTGAATGCAGGCATAACAGGACTTGTTAGAACATTTTGAAAAGTTACTCTTAATATTGGATCCATTTTGTTCATCTAATACATATTCAGAATAGCAGGCTTATTTGAAGTCAGTCTTGGAGACAATGTACCTAAACTACAGTATAAACAAAATTTCAAAACAACAACGAGCTTTTTATTGAATAACCTACCTTTGGACCTGATTATGTAACTCTTCACTCACTGATGAGCATTTACTCACATGAGAAGTCCCATTGAAGCCAACGGGGACTACTCACAGCAGTGCTACTCAATGTATAAAAGGAGTGTGACATAGGGTCACTCCGACCTGGAATGCCCTGCTCAGCTTCCCTTTCATTTGCACGGGCAAAGGAATATTGTCGCTCTCAGGGGCAAATACAAACCCCTTCATTAATATAAAGTGCCTCAGTCCAAAAATCCCTTGCAGTAAAAACAGTTCCTCTCAATACCACAAAGTAAAACAAGGTTACAATGCATCAGCTCTTCAATCCCATTCCAAGGTTACCATTCCCAGGTCACTCACCCAAGAATCACTCTGTCCCAGTTCTTTTAGCCCCTGTTCTAGAGACCCACTCTCCAGGCCTTTTACTTGAGATTTTCATAACCTGCTTCTCTCAAAAATCTTCTCCCATAGCCCCCAAGTCACTTCTGTGACTTGAGGGTCCCTACAATATTTCACTCCCCCAGGCATCCTCTCCAGTGAGTCTGACTCCTGCTCAAGGGAACCTCCCTCCAGGAGGAACCCCTTTTTCTTGGGATCCTCCTACAGCCCTGCAGTCAAGTCACTTCTCAGGCCTTCTTGCCTGAGAGTCCTAACCTCACTTCTCAGGACTTCTCTCCAGCATCAATTGCTTGCTTCTGGGCTTGGCTTACACTGGCCATGCTGGTGGTCCTCCTCATTCCTAGGGGCCTCTGCACAAACCTTTCTGCAATTTGGCAGGGATCCCCAACTCTAGCCAGCCCTTCAACAGTTTTCCTCAGAAATCATCACCAACAGCTCATAGTTACTGATCTCTAGTTTCTTGAAACTCTTTCCCTTGAGCAACTTTTCTGCTCCTTCTGTCTCTCTTTCTATATTTAAGCAACTCTCACCCAAACCTTCCTGTCTTCCTTCAGGGACCTCCCTCCTCAATGGAACAGGTTTCTTCATTTAAACCCCATTGGGAGGCAGCTAATGAGTCATGTGCTCTGAGTCCTGTGACAGTGTGCAATCCCATCCTTTTGGACTGTGAGTGAGATTCTCAAAGGTACTTGAAGATAATGGTCTGAAAAATATTTTCCAAACTTCCATTTGCCAGTACAGTAATGGTGAAACTTTTCTTACTGCTCACTAGTTATCCCTCTTTCTACTATTATATCTGAATATTCAGAGTGTATAAGTGTACTTTATGTCAAATTCTTCCTGGGGCACCAGGACCATTAAAAAACCTACAAAATATTTTTGTGGAGCATATTAATCAGTAAAATACGTGGCCTAGGAGTGTTGATACTCAAAGCTACCTTCAAGTATTTGCAATTTAAGTACAGTCTTGTCAACTCTTGCATTTTTATCATAAATATCATGACATTGGTGTTTATGCTCCCGGCTGCTGGAGTCATGTTACTACCTAAGAATCCCAGCTTTCATTGTTTTTTTAAATTAAGGCCTTGTCTACACTACAAAGAAAAGTCGATCTAAGCCATGCAATTTGAATTATGTGAAGATCTTAGATCTACTTACCATGGGGTCCACACTATGCAATATTGATGGGAGATGCTCTCCCATCGACTCCCCTTACTTGTCTTGATTTGGTGGAGTACAGAAGTCGACAGGAGAGGGATCTGTGGTCAATTTACCGCCAATGCATCAATCACCGCATGTTGATCCCCTGGTAAGTGTAGACAAGCCCTAAGTTTCTAACCCTAAGAAAAGCAAGCATGAAAATGTGAGCCCTAGATGCTCCAGCCACAGAATGCAAATAAAAAGAACCCAGCATTTATTATTTTTAATTATTATGAGTTTTAAGCCAACATCTTGATTTTGGGGGGGGGCCTGGCACATGAGTTTTGAATAGTTGGGGTTTAGAGTAATGCTGTCTAGTACTGCTATTGGTGTTAAGGTTGCAACTTAAGGACAGCCACAAGTTTACATTAATTCTCACCTCATAGCAAAAGAATAATGTAATAAATACAAAGTTCTTTACATTAAAAGAGCTTTAGTAGATTAGTAATTAATAGTCTTGACCTTCTTTCCACTGAAGTCAGTGACAAAATTCCAGTTGATTTCAATGGGCACAAGATCAGAACCAAAGTTTTTGTGGGAATCTTTGTTTCAACTATTTTTTGCATGCTAAAAAAGTTGATTTCAGTATAATTTATTACATCCTTGTTTGAAGTAGAATCTCCTCCTTTCACATAGTTTTTTGAAAGGAAGGAGCATTTTCATAATCATGTCCAGGTACACACACAAATCCCATTAACCATAATAGGATTTGGCTAAATATTTTCTGTTCAGTCCTTCGGAAATGTACGTGTCCCTCAGCATGGGTGATTTTTTCCCCTTGTTTTCATTTACCTCTGTACACAAATACAATACACTCTATACCACATTAGTTTTAGTTGAAGGAAAAAGATGAATGGATTTCATTTTTTTTTTTTTTTTTTGGAGGTTGGGGGACAAATCTCAAAATAGAAGTGAATTCAGGAAGCTCGCACCCACTTCTGTAACAATGGCTATTTAAAGAAAAATAATGGAAAGAAGGTTTGCACAGTCCCATAGTAAACATGAGCTGTAGATATAACAAAATGTATTGCGATAGTCCAAGTAGAGCAGCAAGAAGTTAAACCTAGGAATGGACTATTTGTAGCCTGTAGTTCAAATACAGCCCAGATAATTTTACAATATGTTACATGGTTGGTACTATCTTTAATAATGAAGCATGGCTCATAGAGACTACAGGTCTCAGTATGTTAAGTCCGGAGCTTGCACAAGGTTTGCATCAATTCTTATTTTCCCTGAACTAGAAGACATCTCTATTTGCAAGGCAGTGAAGAAATTAAGCAGGACTGTGTTTTCTCTCTCCTGGTTATCTCCCCCACTCTTCTATCACCAATCACTAACAATGCACATCTGTGCCTAGCATACATTCTAATAGAAATTGAACCTGAAATTTAAGATTTTCCTTATGATAGATTTTTGTCCATAATGCAGAAGAGAGTAGATTTTGAAAAAGCTTTCAGATTGAAGTCTGGACAAAACACTAGAATATATGTTACATAGTAAATAATCCTTCATGGGCAAGAAGATGGATTAGATAGTCTAGTAGGTCTTTGCAATGTCTAAGCTCTATGAAAACCTACAGGAAGGTCAAATGTCTAAAATGCTCCATATTCTGGCTGTTGAGTGAAGTAGTACCCTCTGCTTCTTGAACTTCATTTACACCAATTTCTGCTGCTTTATTTTCAGTTTCCTGTCTGAACACAACTACATCCACATAAAGATGATTTCCCAATGAGCAGTTATAATTAATTTATTTTCTTTTCCTCTAAGTGAATCTTCTAAAATAGTCTACTTAGGGTTCCTGAATCTTGCCTATTCAAAAGCATTAATAAATAACAAGGGCTTTTTTTTTTTTTTACACTATGCACCTGATGCTGAAGGCTAATTTCCCTCCTTTTTGTCCCTAAATATAGGCCAGCGTCCTAAGTCTTGTTGCTATGCAGCTTAGCCATAGCAACAAACACAAAAGCTGATATGTTATTTCTATTTTCCCTTACAGACAGGTTTTCTTGGTAAAAAACACATGCTAGATATAGCACTGTCAAAATAGGTCCCATATTTCCTGAGAGAGCAATGTCAAACATTTCACCTTTCAAAAGATTATACAGTGCAAAGAATGCTAGGGAGGAAGGTAGGGAGGTTGTACTCATCCTTTTGACACACAGTTAGGGAAGTTAGAAATGCAAAAGAGAAGGTCAAGTCACTTAGGTCTTTACTGATATGACAAAGTTCCTCCTCTATTTCGGTGGGTCCTGCACTTATTGGCAGATTTTCTTGCCTCAGAGATTCACCATGTGAGTTGGGGAATAGCCCAGAGACCTTCCCCTCTGGAAGAACCACAGTCCAGGTCAATTGGGAGGTTTGGGGGGAACCCAAACCCACCCTCTACTCCAGGTTCCAGCCCAGGGCCCTGTGGACTACAGCTGTCTATAGTGCCTCCTGTAACCACTGCATGACAGCTACAACTCCCTAGGCTACTTCCCCATGGCCTCCTCCAAACACCTTCCTTACTCTCACCACAGGGACTTCCTCCTGGTGTCTGATAACACTTGTGCTCCTCCGTCCTCCCACAAGAGCACACCCTCTCAGCTCCTTACACCTCTCCCTCTCAGCTCCTCACACTCTAAATTGACATGAGCTCCTTTTAAAAGCCCAGGTGCCCTGATTAGCCTGCCTTAATTGATTCTAGCAGTTTCTTCTTAATTGGCTCCAGGTGTCCTAATTAGCTTGCCTGCCTTAACTGGTTCTAGCAGGTTCCTGATTACTTTAGTGCAGCCCCTTCTCTGGTCACTCGGGGAACAGAAAACTACTCATCCAGTGACCAGTAGATTTGCCCTCTAGAGACTCCTGTACCCTACTGGTCTGGGTCTGTCACACTGAATGAAAAATATCATGGCATATTTTCTTCCTACATGATGAAGGGCCACTCTATTTGTACATACCAAGGTAAGTAGAGTGTTCAGAATACATTATGCAACCCCAGTTGATTGTTTATGCTCACTCTTTTATCATTTCCAAGACTGTATTATACTGAATATAAACAAACCTGAGCAGAAACTGAGCAACAGTGCTCTATGTGGCTCAACCCGGGGCTTAAGGATTTATTGTGGTTAAAGCACAAGATTAGGAGGTAGGAGACATAGTCCTATTCTCAGGCCTCTCATAGACTTCCCATCAGATTGTAGGCAAGTCACTTAAGGGGAGATTTTCCTAAGATTTCCATAAATAAATGACAATTAGGGGCCCAACTTCCACTGACTTTCAATGAGATCTAAGTGCCTAATTGTCAAGCATGCCTTTGTAAAGCTCCTCCATAACAGCCTTGTGCCTCAGTTCCCCCACTTGTAAAATGAGGAAGATAATACTTTCCCATCTCATGGGTGTATTGTACAGTTAAATTCATTAATGCCTGTAAAGGTCTTTGAGTTCCTCAGTCCCAAGTGCTTCACAGTAGAGGGCAGAAACTCAGCTGGCATAAATCACTGTAGCTTCACTAACTTATAGAGTTATGCTGATTTACACCATCTGGGAATCTGGCCCATTCTGGGGAATATCAGACAGCTTAATAACTTAAATAGGAAGCTATTTACAAAACTTCACTGATTGTTTTATTAGTCTTCACTCCCCCCAGTGACTTTAGAAATACATTTAAAAATAAATCCTTGAGCAAAGAAAAATATCTACAGTGTCTTTTAGACCTGGTGACTTTCAGCCTTGAAGTTTCAGTCAGCTGTTACAACAACTTCATAGAAAACCAGTGAAATTTGCCTTCTCATCATTTTCATGAACAGGTGACGAAGTTCCCTTTTCATCTGGGTCTGTGTTTCATCAGAAGTTTGCAGCAAAAGGAAGACTGTGTGGACCCTGAAGATCAGCCTCCTTCTGCAAAGTGCTGAAGTGCAAAGTGGTGTACACCTCTACACCCATGAACTTCAATGGGTATTACAAGTGAGACAGACTTTGTAGTTGGGTTATGGGAAACCATGTTTCATGTCCCTATTCTGCCCAATTTGATCAGATGTGGGATAAACAATACTCTACTCTGAGTCAGGCAAAGTAGGGACGTGAACCGTGGTCTCCCACAATCCAGGCCAACACCCTAATTACCACCAGACTCTAGATGACACATGACAACAGCTGTATTGACACAATTACATTTTGGGAAAAATATTCAGAAGGTTTTGCTTTTGTTCCAATGAGGAACTAAACAAATCCTGAAACCTCCAATGTGGCTGTGAAATAGAATCACCATCCTCCTGTTAGTTCTACTTAACACCTTGCAGACTTGGGGCCTTAGTCACAGTCCATCCACCAGCTTCACAGAACACCCAGGGAAGATGCTGAGTATCATCACCGCTTGACATGGAATGGAAAAGAGATGTGAGTTAATAATCAAACAAAAAGCTTAAACTAAAGAAGTTAACACAAAACAAAACATTTTTGAAACTTGTGGCAAATTACACAAGCTGTCTTTTATCACATCTTTTTCCTAACTTGAATCCATATGTTACTGGTCTCTGATTGCAAACATAGGAAATAGCGAACTTCCTTTTGAGTTATATAGTTAATAGATTGTTATATTGTTAGAATTCTCTTAATAGCCTAGATGGAATACCCAAGAAATACTATTAATATCAACATCTGAAAAGTGGAAAAAATAAACAGACGAAACCATTTGAGAACCTACAGATTCAGTGAAAAATTGGCTACAATAGATTTACAGTTCTTTTCATGTATGTAGCCAATATCTTCCACTTTACGGGTATGCAGTTCCAAATTGGCAATTATGGGCCAAAATCTACTGCTAGTTACAGTGGTATAAATTGGTATAATAACCTGAGTTGCTCCCAATTTACACTGGCTAATCTGAAAATAGAGTATGTTATTCCACGAGGGGTACTGCAGACTGTACCAAACTCTCCCATTAGCTGAGACTGAAACTTTGAAAGCAACAAAAGGACAACGAAACAACTTGCCCTCTGATTTATGAGCTGTGGGCAGAACCCTAACCACAGTACCTGTGTATAACTGCTCACTGGGTGTCTTTATTTTCATCCACTTCTGCATGACACCATCAGACTTTTCTTTTCTCTTCCAACTGCTAGTTCTTTTTGTGTAAATGACACACTGTATAGTGTATGTAGCCTTGAAAAATCCTGAACTATCTTAAATAAATTGAAGAAACTGTCTTATATCTTGCTGTCTCTCTTGCTGGGGTTACTCACATCTGGGAAGTGAATATATCTTGTGTGTGTTATTAAGGATAGGAATTAATTCATATGCTACTGAATGTTTTGCACACTGCCTTAATTTAATCCCTTTGGTGTTGCATGGATGGCTTTCTGTAAGAATTTGGGGAATCTCAATTAAAATTAATACTGAGTGCCACCCATGTTCAAAACATGCTGAAAATTGGAACGGTGTGCCTTCATGTCATTACGTTATGTCCAAAAGACATTATGCCTCATTATGCAATGCCACAATATAAAAATGCAACATCACATTGTGACTGTGTCATGTCATGGCACTGCAACACTACCTTAATACATTCCACTTTACTTCTCCACAAATTGAAAGAGATGGTAGAAACATAGATAAAATGGGCCAGATTCTCTCCTGTGCCAAGGTAAGTTTTGCTACAGGAGGGAAAGTGGATGGCATCACAGAACCACCTGATTCTCAAGATGCCTTGTCCCTATGTTAGAGCAACCTAGCAGTTGGCTATGGACGCTAAGGGCAGCAGAGAATTGCCATAGGCTAATTCACGCGTTTGGCCAGCTATGGTCAGGTTACATCCACCTTTTATTTTTTCAAGCAGTGAAAAGAGGATGGAACTGGGTCTCAGAATCTGGTTCAATAATAATAAAATGTTCTTACTGTGAAGTATTGTGTAGCCCCCATTCTTATTTCTTTATTCCCTTTTCTCTCTCCTGTATTTCATTCTTTTATTTTAACTCTACTCCATTTTGTTCCATCTGTAATTTTCCTCACCTTCTTTTGTTCCTTCTCCTCAGTTCCCCTTCTCTTTCTCATTATACCACCAGCTTCTTCTGGCCCTCAAACTACTTACCTTTCCTTCTTTTCACTGCTGATTTCCCATTTCTTTCCTCATCTGAGTCCTCCCACTGGCTCTGTATCTTTTCCCCCTGCCCCATTCTTCTGCTGGCTCCCCTGTCTCTTACTGTTCTCTCCCCCACTGTGCTCACTCCACTTCTTCTCGCTTGATGGAAGTGGGTTCATCCTGGTCACCAATGGCCTCTTGCTACAGTACTGCACAAAACATCTCCATCTTCTAGCTTTTGTGCATTGTCCATATGTGCTGAATTACTTGAATTAAAAACTCCCTGCACTTCTTTCCTTCTCAGTAATTTCTTATATCATCCAACTTATAAATATCATATCTATTTTCTTCTTGTACAAAGGGGCTAAGTGAGATACACACAGGCAGAGTGCAAAAAATCTCAAGTTCCTTTTATGGAAGAAGAGTAAAAGAAAGTTCCTGACCAATGGAGTTTTTAAAAATCCCATGACAATTTTTCTTAAAGTAGTTGCATTAACCTCTGCTTGGAAATTTTCCAATATGGGTAACTGTGATTGCCTGAGGGATAGCTCAGTGGTTTGAGCATTGGCCTGCTAAACCCAGGGTTGTGAGTTCAATCCTTGAGGGGGCCACCTGGGGATCTGAGGCAAAATCAGTACTTGGTCCTGCTAGTGAAGGCAGGGGGCTGGACTTGATGACCTTTCAAGGTCCCTTCCAGTTCTAGGAGATAGAATATCTCCATTATATATATATATAACTCCACTTGCAATTTTGACTGACTACAGTCTTAAGGCACTTTTACAATTTTGCTGTACATTAAATAATTGCTATGTTTCATTCCAGAAATGGCTGCATTTGAGTGAAGGCTTCAGTGTTACCTAGCAGGAAGACGTGAGGTAGATGACTAGAAGAGTTTTCTTTTTCTTTGCTAGTGATGAAATGGGTAAAAAATAATTTAATAGACATTGGTCCTGTTAGCTACTAAATAGCTTTTGGACTTATTTATGCTTCCAGAACACTGGAAGAGTGAGCTTTTGTTTGACTGCTCTTTGGTATTTTAAAGGTGTAAAATTATTAAGGCCTCAGTTCAGCAACCTTTAATCATGTTGGGAAGCATTTAGTCTCAATTAAGTCAATAGGTATTTTTATGGGTCAGATTCTGATACTTCACTCAACAGGGAATACTTTGAAATCATTAGGACTACTCAGACTAAGGTACTATCTCAACTTAAGTAAGGGTCTTGCATCTGAAGAAGTGAGGTTCTTACCCACGAAAGCTTATGCTCCCAATACTTCTTTTAGTCTCAAAGGTGCCACAGGACCCTCTGTTTCTTATCTCAACTTAAGTTAGGGTTAATAAGTCAGATAATAATTAAGAACTGTTCAACATAGATAAAGGTTGTAAAATCAGGAACATAGACAAAAGAAAATAAATAAAGCAAATACTAAATTTAAAGACCAGAGTTCCAGCCATGTTAACATCTCATTCCTAGGTTGCTTGATACTCCCATATTTGTGCCATATGCTCTTCCAACTCAGCTCGCCTTTATAATCTCCATATCTTCCCAACTCTGCAGCAACCCTGCTGCTCCTGAACCTGTATGCCATGCAAGATCCCTGTTCCCTTCCCATCAAGCCCTTCCTCAAAAATTACTTCTTCCAGTAGTTAGTCATATATTGTAAATCTACAGGCTGTCTTTCAGTCTAGTTTATATATTATAAATATATTCGAAACAAAAATTCAAAACAGAAAGGACTGGTATGATACATACTGAACAATTGTGAAGTCTTGCTTCTCTATCTCACTCATCCTTGTATCCCCCCTCCACTCACCTTTTTGTTGTAATCCCTTACTGTGCAATATCTATTACAATTTGTAAGCTCCTCAGGGCAGGAATTTGTCAATGTTAGTTATCAGTAAAGTGCCAAAGACTCCTGTGGTGCTCTATATAAAAGAAATCATCACTTCTATCTCAGGGTAACAGTGGAGAAAAAGGGGGAGTGAATAGATAGAGAAGAGCCATTCTCTCCCTCAGGCATACATTTTGCCTGTAAAAGGGGATGCCAGTTTGGACATTTGTCATTACTGAAATCATGAACAAATAACATGAGGAACAAAATGTCCCTTAAATGCACCTCACAGATATTTTCTGCAACATGGGTTTTGATGTGTTTTTGACATTAGCAAAAAAGGAAAACAAAAACCCACTGCTTGGTCTTTGCAAGAATTGTGTTTGATACCAACTAGCCTTTTGAAAGAGCCTCAGCAGCTCCTTCCTGACAATCCCAGGAGGGCAACAATACCTGCTATTTGTGGGAACAACTCTCCCTCCCTCCCCCCGAAAAATCCTAACAGATTTTTTTCAAGCTGAATTGCCTATTATCCTCAAAAAATGGGTTTGGGGTTTGTCCCAGAATTGTTCACCTAAAAATGATTATTTAGGGGATAAGAATTTCCTTGTCTGTATTTTGTTCTTGGAAGAACCAAACCAGGAACAAAACCAGGAAAATTAAAAAGGAGAATAATGAAGACAAAAAACCTTGTTGATTATTCTATGGAGTGTCTCACTAATGAAAGATCTCCATACCACGTTAAAATAATGTTGGGCTAAATTCTGGAGTACTTATGTTTAAGACTTGGAGCCTGCAAAGAGAACTACGAAGGCAGAAACTCTGTGCCCAGATGGAGATCCAGTGATGAGCAAGGACTTCAGGGCTTGGCCGAATAATATTAAATTGTGATTTACAAATAGTATTTTCAAATGTGTGTGTTAAAACTTTGAGTTGAGTTATTGTTGTACCTGTTCATGATTTATTAAGTGGAGATAATTTGTAATAATGTATTAAGATTTTATAAAATGTGTTTTATGCATATGTGAAGACCATTCTTGAAAGATCCATTAACTATAAAGAATGAAGCCCCGATCCTGCAAAGACTTACAAATGTGCTGAACTTTAGGCACCATAAGTAGTTCCATTGATTGAAGGGGACTATTCACATTGTGTCAAATTAAGCTAATCAGAAGGTTTTTGCAGGATTGTAGCCTAAATGTATACTTATCACATAAATTAAGAATATATGTACTGGGGCAGATCCTAGCCTACTGTAAATTGGCATACTTCACTTGACTTCAGTGAAGCTATGCTGATTTACACCTGGCCCACTGTGTGTGTGTGTGTGTGTGTGTGTGTATGGTAGGTTGTTTCCTCAAGAGTATTTAGGCCCTCAATGAGTTAGGTGCCTAAATACTTTTGAGAATCTGGGCCCAAGTGACTTGCTCAAGATCACACAGGAAGCGTATGATGGAGCAGAGAATTGGACTGGAATCTGCCAACTCCCAGGCTAGCACTAGACCATCCTTCCTTCCATTTATTCAAGATGAATCATGTGCTGAACATGAGATGAAGCTGGAAGAGGAAAGCTGATTCCCCATGGACATCCCCGAAGAACTCTGTGCTCGAAAAGTCCTGTTCTAGAGTGGTACACCCTCAAACAGAAGGAAGAAGGACAAGGCTGGCTTCAGAGATGAGTTCATTGAATTTTGTGGCCAACAACAAAACCTGAACTCCTCTGGGTTCATCCACCCCTAAGAAGTCTTGTTATTCCAGTATACTCACCTATACAAACATGAACGTGTAGATATACACATATGTATTATAAACACACACGTGCACATATATAGAAACATATATCAAAAAGTTATAAAAGAGCAAGGTGAAAATAGATGTAAAGATACTGTTTTAAATAGCTCTCAAATGCAGGGCACGCTTCATAAACTGCAAATCAGCTTCCTGAATAAAATATGAGGACTTGTAGCTCCATGACGATCTATCTCAGCTAGTTTATAAAAAAATATCTGAAGAAAATTTCTAAATAGGCCATATACTCTCTGCAAAGGAATAAACAAAATAGCCAGCAGTGACAGTGTTTGCTTTTCATGTGGTGGAACTGTGTGCAAATACACGGCATAACAAATGTCAGCTCCTCATTTGCAAATTAAGATGTAAAGGAAATGTCTGTGACAGTACATGCAACAGTTCATATTTGAAGTTTGGCACAGTGAACTGACAGTCACAGAGGAACTGCAGTTGCCTAATCCTTTCTTTCTGCCTTCCAGCGACTAGGGAGGAGGGTGGAATTTAATAAATATGTGATGAGGAAAGACTGTGAAAGGCTGGCATATCTTCTCCTCTGCAAGAACTCATCTTCAGAGATAATTAACTAGGTGACAATATACAATGTGCCATTAACAAGAGCATTCAAGTCATTTCTGGACTTAAGTACAATTTTAAGCCGCTTATCAGATTTTCATTTCTGAATCCATTCAGCTGTCAGGCTTACATCCTGGCTCTTTATTGAAGCTCACATGGGAATCCAAACCTTCTAATTTTCTATACAGATTCATTTCAGAATCAATTAGAGTTGGTGGCAGCCTTGTCCCTGTGTGCTAAGGGGATTAGCTGGGCACTTGCTCAGCTGATGCTACCTTTGAATACACATTCAACCCTCCATCCAGAATGAGCTTTTTTTTCCAGAGGACTCTGAGTCAGTTGAAAGCACTGAAATCAACAGATGGCAGATAATCACTGGAACAGTCTCCAATTTTGTCAGGGAAAAAAAAGTGATATTTCAAACTCTTTCCCTGGTAAAAGATGGTGGGCTGTCTAGGCCTGCCCTACTTAAAAACAACATGAAAATCAACACACATCCCATCAGGATTCTCTCCCAAACTCAGAACAATATATTGGGAGTGAATAATCTCTTTAGCTACCACCAGAACTTCCAAGTGCTCCTCTTTTATTTTCCCTGCACTAAGTCCCTTTTGACTGAGTCTCTGTATCTGACCTTTGGCCATCCTTCCACCCATGGATTATTCACCTCTCTCTTACTTATTTTAGCAGGTTCAGCTTGTCTTCCCTAAACACATGGCTTTTGTCTTTGAGCAAACACTTCAGAGCTAGAAACCATCTGGAGCTGTTGTCCACTCTGTTCAGTTTCCAGCCAGTTGAGTCTTTATTCAGTGACTCAGATCATTGAGAAAATGTTTCAATAAAGTTTGTAGAGTGGATTTGCTGTGCTGAGTTTTTCAGCTCAAGGAGCATTTGTAGATGAATACTAGGATCCACAAACTCAGAAAGGAAAAGTCCTTCATATTCTTCTTTTATGGCCTAGTTTTATAAGGTGCTAAGCACCCAAGGAAGAGATGTTGGTGCTCAGCTCCTTTGAAAATCATTCCATTATTTACCTACTAAGACTTTCATTCAGGTTCCTATATTTCATCCGTAGGAGCTGACAACATCAAAAATACCCATTACAGCATAAGAAATATTTGCATTGTTTTAGGGGGTTGTGCTGTCATCAACTCTGACATGAGAAACACAGAACACTGAACTCAGATTGTAGCAGATAAATACACCTATGCATTTATATTTAGCTTTAAAATTACAATTAAATACATTTTATAGACCCCAACTCTGCAGAGCACTTGAACACTTGCTGAGCTTTAAACATGTGAATAACCGCAATGACCTGAACAGGACTACAATTATTTTTAGGGATATTCCATCAACTATGTGTAATGGGCTTAGTTTTCTGAAAGCTCTTTGGATCACCTTTAAGGCCTAGATTATACTAGAAAATTAGGTTGACATGATCACCTTGGTCAGAGTGTGAAAAATTCACACCCCTGAGCAGTGTCATTAAACCAGCCTAAGTTCCCATGTAGACAGCACTAGGCTGACAGAAGAATTCTTCCCTTGACCTAGCTACTACCTCTCGGGGAGTTGGATTACCTATGCCAATGGGAGAATCCCTCCTGTGAGCGTATTTACATTGAAGCACTACAGCTGTGCCCCTGTAGCATTTTAAGTGTCGACAAGCTCTAAGATATTTTTGACCTCAGAGGTACAGTATAGACAATACAATATGGGCATTGCTCCTACTTCCACTGCCTTCTGGGAAAGTAGGATTGGCCACACACTGTCTTATGTGAGAAATACATTTCTAGCTAGCTAAGGAATAGGAAAAATTGAGTGAATTTTCAAAGTAGTTGTCAGACTTTCCTTTTTGAGGATGTTTTGAACTCTATTCTTGAATATACATCCTTTCTTTTTTTACTTTCCTGACATAGTCTTTTTGACTAGCATGCGTGTCAAATGAGTAATGAAGAGGTCATTACTTGCAGGCATATAGACAGGGATTTTCCTGAATCAAAAAGCATGAAATATGCTACTTAAGTCCACATACTTAAGGAAAAAATTTTTTGTGAAAAATCAGCTTAAATGATATGGGTTTGCAATGGCCTAAATGTTCAAGGAAAATAACACCACATGGTGAACTGTATTTTTATTATCTTTTGCAGGCTCAAAAGCCCCCTTCAATTCTCGGCTGGAATCCATGTGGCTCAGCATGTTTGCATGACTGTCATATTGCTAAACTAATAATATTTAATGTGCACAGTCCAAATGTGAATAGATCTAGAGGTGAGTTTTTGTGAAATCACTTTTAGAATGAGGAAAGCTAAAGAAAATAATGCTCATATTTTATTATTTATAATAAAACATGAACATTATTAATACAATCAAAATTGATGGCTCCATTATTTTATACATACATGCATGCGAGTGTGCATACACACACACACACACACAGTCTTACTAAGACTGTACTGAAAATGTATGCTAATTAGCAAAAGATTGTACTCCACATAAACTAATTTTAAATAGGTGTGTGATATTCATATAATTTAGACATGCTAGAATTAAATCAAGTATTAAATTAGTATTAGATTGCTGTTTGCATAGTATTTTATATATATAATTATAATAATGTTGATGTCTTCTAGCATGAGAGGAATGTCTTATTCTTGTGCTCATTTGCATATGACAGTCAATTTAAAGTGAAAGCACAATATTCTTAGTACAATATGGTATAGAGTGATGACACCAGGATAGGAGTTGTGGGTCTCAGATCACACTGAAATGGGAAGCAGAACATACAAGCTGATATTTTTTTTCACTGTCATACATATCTATGGGTTAGGGCCTCCATTGGTGTAAATAGCCAGTGCTCTAATGGCTTCAATGAAGCTACACTGGTTTACACAAGCTGAAAAACTGGTCCACAATGATCACTAAAGATGACAGAGTGACAGCCCTTGAGGCTGAAGCCACCCATGAATCAAGAACAGCCAAGCAAGCTAACTCATGCTACCCCACCAATGTACAGCAAACTTGATCAGAAGACCACTGGGGTCAGATTCTGTGCTGCACCTTAAGGGTACATCTACACAGCAAGTGGCAGCCCTCGACAGTGAGTCTCAGAGCCTGGGTCTACAGACTTGGGCTCGTGATAAGATGCTAAATTTAGCTATGTAGGTGTTCAGGCTCAGGCTGGAGGTCAGGTCTTGGAGCCTAGCGAAAGTGGGGAGGGCTTCAGAGCCCAAGCCACAGTGTCTACACAGCTGCTTTTAGCACTGCAGCACAAGCCCCACAAGCCTGTGTTTGTTGACCTGGACTCTGAGACTCGCTGCTGTGGGCTGTGTAGATGCACTCTAAGAGCCTAAGAACTCCCAGCCCAGGGGGAAGACAGCTAAGGTGGCTTTAAGCCTCCTTTGTATCTTAATGATTCTGGGCTTTTCCAAGAGCTGGAGCAGCCTTTGGCATAATTCAGACAGCCTCTTGGGGCTAAGTTACAGCCACCTATCCCCAGCTTCCTATGGGCAGCAGTGCTACCCAGAATCTAATAGCAGTACATGCGGTGGCTCCACCCCTGCCACATCCTTCCCATCTCAGCCACACTCTTGACATGCACCCTTCATCAGGCTGATGAGGGAGGCCTTGGAGAACAGCCTGCAGCTATTTTCCTCAGTTCCTGTATTGTGGGAATTCTGGCTGGATCTGGGGCTTTAGATCTCCTTTATGTCACTCCAGCCTCTTTACCCAGCATCAACGGTTTTGGGGGTGAGGGAGTTGAAGATCTCACCCCTGGTATTTTGTGAGTCTAACTTTTCTCCCTAATATATGAATTGAACAAATGAAGTAAGCAGGGTCTGGATGAGCTCTCCCCTGACATCTAGAGATGAACTGTGGAAAAAGGACATCAGGTTCAGCCCATATTTGCATAGACACACCTACTCTGGCTAGGTGATCACCAGGCAGACCTGTTTAGACTGAGGCTGTGTCTACACTACAGATGTTACAGTGGCACAGCTGCGCCGCTGTATGGTCTCCCATGTAGCTGCTCTATGCCGAAAGGAGATAGCTCTCCCATCAACATAATTAAACAATCCCCAAGGAGTAGTTGGAGCTATGATACCCAGGAGGGGGCGGAGACATTGGGAACAGACCCAGCTGAGCAACCCGAAGGCACCCCAACTACCGCCATCAGAACCATGGTAGGAAATAGCCCGAGAGGCACTATCCATACTCCTGGACATAGGCAGCATGTTGTGGTTGGATCCCCACTGACCTCAGTGGTGGAACCCTCTGCCACTACTAGGGTCCCTGGGCTGGGACTTGGTGGAGTAGGGAAGTCCTGGGTTCCCCTACCCTAGGCCGCCACCCTCCCCCAGGGGGTGGCCCACTACCCTGTGAATCAGGGACACCACATTGACTCTGGACACTGGGTCTGCCAACCTTGCAGCCCAGGGATTCCTCATTGACTCTGGCCACTCGGCCTGCCTACCCTGCAACCCAGGGACGCCTCATTGACTGTGGCCGCTAGGTCTGCTTACCCTGCAACCCAGGGTCTTCTCAGAGATTCAGGCCACTGGGCCTTGACCCTGCAAACCAGAGATTTGTCACTGACTCTGACCCTTAGGCCTTATTGCCCTGGGCCACAGGACAATCTTGTCAGTGTAAGTCCTTCGGGCGTCCTACCACCGAAGAAACAGGCGCTTGAGGGACGGGGTGTACTCACCCACATTGGACGGGGATTCCCACCCCGTCACAGTCACCCTAAAGTGAACCTCACTTGCTAAGCAGGGAGTAAGGATGCCAAATCCAAACGAAAGGTACAAGAGGTGGGGACAGGTGTTCCTACCTGGTGGTGTGAACTCAACTTAAAAAGTCCTAGATACCCTATCACCTTCCCTTCCAGTGTTTAAAGACAGAGCTGATCAGACTCAGTTGAGAATCCTTATTTCTGCTCAGAGATTACTAAAGCTGAAATCACTGATAAGCAGGTCTAAGGGCTAAGCTTTAGACCTGGTGTACAAACCATGTTCCAATGAACACGGCGGCTGCGGTAGCAGTGAGGTTCCCTGCTACCTGATGAAATCACTAAGAGTATGTCTACACTGCAAATAAACACCTGTGGCTGGCCTGTGTCCGCTTACTTGGGCTCGCAGAGCTGGGATGCAGGGCAATAAAACTGTAATATAGATGTCTGAGCTCAGGCTGGAGCTAGGCTGTGGGACCCATGATGTGGGGAGGGAACCTCAGAATGTGGTATTGCAATTACAGCAAGCAGTGACAGCAGCAGCAGTGAGCAGTAGCAAAGGAGGCAGCAAGTGGAGACAGAGATAACACCAACCACGCTGAACAACGTGGAAAAGGCGAGCAGCAAGCGGGGGCAGTGATAATAGCAGCAGCAATAAGCAGCAGTAAACTGCGACAGAGACAGAGAGCAGAGTCACCACTCAACTCCCCTGCTTTGAGGGGTGAGCTGTGAACCCATGTGAACATACCTCTGGGACTTTAATAACTAGAGTGAACTGCAAGTGGGATGAAATGGCGGCAAAGGGTAATAGCATGTTACTGGAACATTTAGCCATTGGACTTTGGCATTGCAAGGTGGGAAACTGAGGCAAAAGACACTGTCCAACATACTGTAGTTACTTGTAGTTTGCATACATTTGCATCTCAGTTGTGGTGTTTTCCCAAATTAATACTGGGTTCCCTTTTAATAAAAGTTTTCTTTTGTTATACACACACTCAGTACTTGTGAGTGGGGAACTATTACGTCTTAGAGACACCCAGGGATGGTGTTTAGTTTTCCCAGATTACTGAGTGGGAGGTCAAGCCAGATCTGTTTTGTAATTTTAAGAGGAACCCCTGATATTGAATCCCATCCTTGCTGATGCCAACAGCCCCAGGCAAAAGGGTTACCTAATAAGAGAAAATCAATGCATAACTAGGGTGAGCTTCATCCCCCGTAAGAAAGCCAACACACGGACTTTGTGCTGGCCCTCTGCTTATCTTCTGTAGAGGGCAAATAATAGAACTGTGAGTAAAAAGCAGCATATTTTTAAAAATGTGGCTCTCTCTCACTTAATTAGTTCCCGTCATTACAGGGGACTTGGGGGTTGGTGCATGTCAGTTCCTCCTTTTCTCTGTCTGTGACACATAATAGTTTAGTCTCCTGTGAGCTGTAATACATTGGTCCAGTTTTGGTTGCTGAGTTTAGTGTGTGGGTGCTGAGAGGTGCTGGTGACCTGTGATATATGGGAGGTCAGACCAGATGATCTGGTGGTCCCTTCTGACCTTAAATTTTATGACTCTAGATAGCGTGTCATGTCAAATTAGTTGGCTAGGCCAAATAGATTGAAAACTGTCTAAAGAACAATGTGTAAATATTAGTTATAACTGGCCACATATCAAATTGTGGAAAGGTGTCTGGTAAGGATAGGAGATACAGGGGCCAGCATTAGCTTGTTCCTTATTTGATATCTCCATTAGTGTTCAAGAAGAAGCAGTACACCTGGCTAAGGAAATTTGCAGATAATAGGGGCTTGTCTACACAAACATTTATTTTGCCACAAGCTAGGCTATGCATCTACCCCACACTAACCTATCATGGACTAGTGGACCTTACTGAAGTGCATTAACACTTCATTAATGTGCTTAGATCTAGTCCTCTTTGAAACATCAAAAAGAGGACTGACAAATCAAACAAAGGGGCATAGGAAATTAGAAACACGAACAGAAAAGAACAGTGAGATTCAGCTTGGAAAAAATGCAAGCTAGTACATCTGTGAAAAGATAAGCTTAAATACCCAAAGGGATGGAGAAACCTAGAAAGCAGAAATGCTGGTAATGCTAGCCAATTAGACATCAATTTCCCATATTATATACTGTGTCAGGAAAATAAAAAGGACAATGCAATTCTGGGCTGAATATGCAGAGGTTTAATATTATAGAGCTAAGAAGTAATAGTTCCTTTCTCTCTGTGGCTCTGGTGTGATCTCACCTGGAATATTGCATTCTGCTCTGGGCATCTAATTTCCATAAAGATATTGACAAATTGGAGGGAGTTCAGTGAGCGGCCCTAAAAATGATCAGGTGCTAATGTGAATGATTTATGATGAAAGATTAAGGGAACTAAATGAAGTCCTTTGGCTACCAACAAGTCCAGCTTCCCTGCCATGGGAAAATGTCACTGAATGACATTCACGTCATATATATATATATAAAAGCTTACTCTAAAAGTGACCAGGTCTATAGATGTAAAATCACATCCAAGTGGCAATTACGGAGGAACATGGTAATAGTCCACAGAGATAATACAAACACTAAGGTGTGGAGGAATTATTTAGGTTAGTACAAGGAGTAATTGCATGAAATTCAGAAAAGAGAAATTAAGGTTTAATATAGGGAAAAATCTTCTGGAGATTTCACCCTTAGACAGCTTTGTGGAAGAGGCAATGTATAAACTACATAAACTGTACCACCTCAGGAGGAACTGTTCCTCAGAGACAGCCCTGTGAGGCACAATCCTCTGGGGGTGGGTGGGAGAAAAGCTGTATTTACCCTTTACATGTTTCAACACACTGCACCCTTCCCCCACCCCATTTTGTCTAATCAGTTCCAATGGCCAGCACATGCAGGGGAGGAGTCATGCAGCACAGTATCTTTCCCTCTGCACTCTCCCCAGCCATTAATTTGCAGCAGTTAACAGCAGCTTCCCAAATATCACCAATTATATCTTAAACACTTGCAACAGCCTAGACATGGGGGCTCTTTTATCCATGATGCTTCCACCGGCTTAGCTAGAAAAATATATATCATAAACAAAAATACACGAAAAGAACATTATTAAAGTTGCAAAGTCAAGCACTCAGAAGTTAGGAAATGCCAGAATTAAGGCTCCCTGTGCACCCTTATTTGACCCCTTTGTATAGGAATGGTAGGAGGAAGAACAGCACAATAAAGACAGTGGATTTCAAGAAGGCAGACTTTAGCAAAATCAGGGACTTGGTACGTAAAATCCCATGGGAAGCAAGTCTAAGGGGAAAAAACAATTGAAGACAGTTGGCAGTTTTTCAAAGGAACATTATTAAAGGCACAATAGCAAACTGTCCCACTGCATAGGAAAGGTAGGAAGTATGGCAAAACTATGCTGGCTTAACCAGGAGATCTTCAATGATCTGAAACTCAAAAAAGAGTCCTACAAAAAGTATAAACTCGGTCAAATTACAAAGGATGAATATAAACCAATAACACAAGTATGTAGGGACAAAATTAGAAAAGCCAAGGCATGAAATGAGATCAAACTAGCTAGGGACATAAAAGGGAAACAAGAAAACATTCTACAAATACATTAGAAGCAAGAGAAAGACCAAGGACAGAGTAGGCACATTACTCAATGAGGCGGGGAAGACAATAACAGAAAATGTTGAAATGGCAGAGGTGCTTAATGACTTTTTTCTTTCGGTTTTCACCAAGGTTAGTGGTGATTTAGACGTCTAACGTAGTGAATGCCAGTGAAAATGAGGTAGGATCAGAATCTAAAATAGGGAAAGAACAAGTCAAAAATTACTTAGACAAGTTAGATGTCTTCAAATCACCAGGGCCTGATGAAATGCCTTCTAGAATACTCAAGGAGCGGACTGAGGAGATATCTGAGCCATTAGCAATTATCTCTGAAAAGTCATGGAAGTTGGGAGACATTCCAGAAGACTGGAAAAGGGCAAATATAGTACCAATCTATGAAAAGGAACATAATGACAACCTGGGGAATTACAGACCAGTCAGTTTAACTTCTGTACCTGAAAAGATAATGGAGCAAATAATTAAGCAATCAATTTGCAAACACCCAGAAGTTAATAAGGTGATAAATAATGGTCAGCATGGATTTGTCAAGAATAAATTGTGTCAAACCAACCTGATAGCTTTCTTTCACAGGGTAACAAGCCTTGTGGATGTGGGGAAGAGGTAGATGTGGTATATCTTGACTTATAAGCAAAAAAGGTCAAAATTGAAATGAAACATTGGGAAATATCAAACAAAATGTTTCAGCTGATCCTAAACTTATTTGATTTTTCAAAATCACTAATATTTTTTGAGATCCCAACTTTTTGTCCCAATTCAGTGCAGGAAAAGAATTCACACTCTGCTCTAAATCCCTAAAATAACTTCTGAGGTTCAAAACTCTCCAGCTTCCATCACCACTCTCAGATCATATAGAATGAAGAAATGGAATGTGCAAACAGATTTATTGTTGCTCTTATTCCTTTTATTTTAAGCTAACTTCATGTTTTAAAATACCAAGTTAGCTATTCAGTAGCCTGACGCTGATTTATGCTTCAACAAGTTCACATCTTAAACAGGCAGTGATGGAAAAGAAAATATCCCAATTTGTTAAGGAAGGACTAGTGCAAAGAGAAATATGTATCCATGCCACTGTTACAACCAAAATTCAATGTTGGGGAAAAATTGCAATTATTTGAACTGCATTTTGTTTATTTCTTGTGTGCATCTGAACTAACTGGTCTTATGTGGGTAGGGATTAAAACTATGTTCTGGTGGCAGTTGATTGAAATTGGCACATTGGGTGACCACAGCTAGAAGAATTTTTTCCTCACAGTATAAAGATTGATTAAATAAAATGACAGACACACCACCCTTGTACAACTCTGTATGTATTATAGTATGGAAAACACAGAAATGAAATACAGTGTTTTCTTGTTTTCGCTATTTGGAACTCAGTGATTTTGTTTTGTAAGGGTTCAGGTGAAAGTTTCCCTTGGTTCATTTACATCTGGATTCACACATCTGGTATTTCACTTTAACTGAGGGTTTGAACAAACCCAGAAACTCAAAAATATAGTTATCTGTCAATCAGAGAACTAAAACATAAATACCAAACTCCCAATTCTGAGCAGTGCTCTCAGAAAATGAATCCCAGCCGGGGGCGAAGGGGGCAAAGATAACCTTAACTACCAGCACACAGTGCAAGTTTGAGTAGCCCCTGTAACTGTTACAATTAACAATGATTTCCCATACACCTGAACCTCTTGCCCAAAATAGCTACAGCTTAGATAGCTCTGAGGATATCCCCTCCTGCACCTGATATGTCCCCTACTCAGTGTAAGTGAGCCTCTGGCATAGTAATCCTGCCCTTTGCTATCTGGGGCACTCCCAGCCAGGGGATCGGGCTACTTTTCATCCCCATTATGCTTCAGGAGCAGCATAATGAGTTAAAACATAGCCCAGAATATGGCCCCAAATGCTATCAAACTTGTGAAATTCTTCCTCTCTTTTATATGCTAGTACTTGAAGAGCTGCCATAGCATTTAATCCACTGTACCAGTTTTCTAATTTCCACTCCTGTAGATTCACTACCACTGAGGCTCATAAGAACCACAGTACTTGTGAATCAGCCAGGGACTGCTTTGGGTGGTGAACATCAATGTAAACAGTTCTGTCTGGAACCAAACACAATTCTCTAATATTAAGTGAATTCTTAAGAGTACCTCTTCCCCAAGCCTCCTAATTTTTGGACTGCTTCATGACATATGTTCAAAATAAACAGGGGATCTCACTGTTTTAACACAAAACTAACACACTGATGTTTGCTTGAAATTATCACATATCTTAGCAAACAAAGGCTCAATTTCAAATTTGTAGTGAGGCCAAGTAAGAACTGGGTTTTGCTGCAAACAGTCAGATCTTACACCACTGAAGTCAATGACAAAGCTACCATTAACTTCAGTAATGGTACTTCTTCAGTGGAGGGAGAAGTTCATTGTGCACAGCTGAGAAACCAGCCTTTAGTCCTAACCATATCAGAACCTATAGAGGTTGCTACTGTTGGCCTGACCCATGGAACTATTATACACCTACATTATCCTATAACACATTTCTTACTTGTGTATTGTAGTGATAAAAAATTCACTTTTCAGCAAGGAAAAATAAAATAAATAAAAAGCAAATACATTTGATTCCTGGATTGTAAAGCCAGAAGACCCTGTTAGGCAAGAGTTAAAATTTAGTTAGCAGTGAAAAAGTGTAACTAACAATCAGGAACACCAGAAGCCCAAGGACACTGGCAACTGTAAACACTTGATAAACGTATATGGTAAAATGTCCTCCCAGAAACTCGGCTCTTAGAACAGAACAAACCCTCCCTTCACAACCCTCCAAATATCTGTAAACACTCACCCCCACCCCACCCCTTTGCCTAAAGGGCAGTTATAGATAATCGATGTACTCAAAATAGTTTTGATGCTTATGTTCCGTTCCTGTCACTATCATGTTAAGTGCGTTCTCTTTTTCTGAAACAATGTTTGTCTCTGTAAGAACAAGATAAATGCAAATGAAGTGATAAGAAAAAGGTATATAATTGGTCACTGTAACCCCACAGTACTGGAAATAAACCCCTTCAGTATTGTCTGTGCCTGCCTGATTCTTGGGGAAAAGAATCTCCTTGCTTCACAACCGCATTATGATCATTTAGTCTGACCTGTGTAAAACAGGTTTGTTTCTCACAGCAATTTCCAACCCAACAATTTGTGATTGAAGGAGAGTATCAACTTTCAGCTATTGGATAATTTTGTCTGAATGTTTCACTGAAATATGCAAAGCTATTTCCACGCATTTGAACTTTCTTTCAGGTTAGATGTTTTACCATAAAGAAATGAAAGGGTTAATAAAAATAGTCAATATTTCAATATTTAATAGGTTATGTTTTTTCATGTTACTTTTTTCATTTCAGAAGAATGATTTTACACTGACCACAAGTGACAGTGAAGTACAGACAATTGTGATAATCCAAAAATGGTTCTATTCTGTTTACATAGTAAATTGTAACTACTTGCTAGGCAGAAGAGTACAATGAACAGTTGACTGGATTGGCTAAATAAGACAGTGTTAGAAACTGTGAGAACCTAACACATAATAATTGACAAAATTCCATACAGGGAATTACGGAATGATTACCGGGATTCAGTCCATTTTAGATGTTGTTACAGATCTAGATTAGCTCCCCCTGCTGGGCACTCACCAGACTGCTTTGAGAGCATCCCAGCTGCTTGATCCTGTGTTTTAAGCTTTGAAAGTCTGAACGTAGTCCAGGCTTGGAGCTCTAGGCACATTCTCAGGATGAAAATCTTATGCCCCTCCTCGTGAGAACTGCAACCACACCTTTCAATTGCCCAGTCCTTATGACCAATGCTGGCTCCCCAGACTTCCCTGTAGTTTACACACACCCTGTCCCAGAGCTCCAGACATGTGGGTGCTCTGTGGTTATACCTCTTCAGGGCCATGTGATAGATGTAGCACATACCACACACAGAGAGTCCTTGCAGAGGATTCTAAAACACTACTGGTCTTTACTTAAGAGATAAAGCACAAGAAAGTACAGTTCATTTAACATCCACCACCAACATCAAACAACCACCACTGTGAACTCCATGTCATTTCCTTGTGCTCACCCATCCCTTGGGAGTCCTTCAGGGGGTCAACTGTGTTCAGAAAGGCAGGGTTCCCCACAGCCTCAAGAGGTTCCTGCAAAAGTTTCCCTTTGTCTGAGCTGGTGAAAGCCATGGAAGAACCAGAGCAGTTCCTGCTCTTTTATAACCTTCCAGTCCCTCTGTCATTTGACCTGCTAATCAGCCTCTTCAGATGATCAGTCCCCTACCAGGTGACCTCTCCCTTGACAAACCAGTTTTCTTGGGTTGGAGCCAGACTGTTGTCAGGATATTTGCATTTGAATAGAGGACCGTTCAGGTTAAATGACCTTCTATTGTCAGTCCTGTATCACTATCTCTTGGAAATTCAGTCCAACATGGAGGTAAAATGGCAAAAGACAAGGTAAATGGTTTCATGTTCAAAATGGAGTTTGCAGCTTGATAGAGATATTTACATAATGTAAACTCACATAATCTCACACTGAATTCATTAATTGTATAGACAGATTCCCCAAATCATTACAAAGAGTTAACTGAGATCTCCTTATCTGAAGCATTTCTTGATTTGTTGCTTGTTTTTTGTTACTTAGCTTTTTACCTATTTGCAATTTTTATATCTGGAGAGAATGTGAAGTTTGACCTTAATTCACATAATTCTACAGGACACACAGTTGAGTAAATACATTTTGTACCAGTCATTTGTGTCTGCATTTGTGATTGGTCAAATTACAGAATGTGGGTTTTGTAAAATGAATCAGTTGAATTTGTTATTGTAAATGACAGTGAGGCTTTCAGAATCTGCTTCCTACATGTGCAAATTAAATGGGGTTATTTTTGTAAGTGAGAGGAATTAGGTCTTTTCCTCCTATAAGGACTGTGAAGCTATACTGTAGGAAGTTCCTCTTTTTGTAATCTTAGTTGCTGCTAGAGGTAATAGGCTAAAATCAGTTTCTCAGAGAAGTTAAAGGTGAGAATTGTTAATCCTCATTTGGGTTGAACACTAATATATAACTCATTAGCTCTGACTGTAGGTTATTTTTCTATCTTGTCATTTCATATTTATTATTTAACCTTTTTGATTAGAGAACAATTTATATATTCCTTTCCTTTTCTTTTAGGAAGACATTCCAAGCTTTCCCAGTTCATGTGAGTGCTATATATTGCTGAAGTGTCATTATTTTCCACATTCTGCCCACAAAACCAAGATTCTGGAGAAAACCTGACCAAATTTTGACATCTGAGAAGGGTGGGATTGTTCTATACCAAACCCATACACTAGGGTGACCAGATGCTCGATAAAATTAGGACTGTCTTGATATTTAACCCTTTGTCCAGCATCCTGATCGATGTATGATTGGGATGCCATTTGTCCCGATATTGTAGGGTTCCTTGCCAGGCATCTGGTTGGCACGGGACTGGCAGGCTCCCTACCCGGCTCCATGCAGGTCTCTGGAAGTGACGACAGCTCTCTCTGGATCTTAGGTGCAGGGATGGTCAGGGGGGCTCAGTGTGCTGCCCCCGCCACGAGCGCCTGCTCTGCAGCTCCCATTGGCCGAGAACCATAGCCAATGGGATCTGTGGGGCTGGCGCCTGTGGGTGAGGCAGTGCGCACAGCCGCCTGGCTGCGCCTCCGCCTAGGATCCAGAGGGAGCTGTCGCCACTTCCGAGGAGCCACCTGAAGTAAGTGCTGCCCGGAGCCCACACCCCCTCCCACACCCTAACCCCCTGCCCCAGCCCTGAGCCCCCTCCCACACCCAAACTCCTTCCCAGAGTCAGCACCCCAAACCTCCTCCCATGCCCCAACCACCTGCCCCAGCCCTGAGGCCCCCCATTGCAGCAGGGGCTGGAGCCTGGGTAGTGCCGGAGCAGGGGCCGTGCACCCCTGACCGACCCGCAGCAGTCGGTGCGGCAGGTGGCTTGCAGTTGGACTGCAGCTGGGGTTGTGTGTCCCTGCCCCATGGCTTGCAGCTGGGGCCAGAGCCGGAGCCATGCGTCTCCGATCCCCTGCTTCCTAGAACTGTGCATCCCTCCCTCATGGCTCTGGTGGGGTCTGTGAACCTATGGCTGGCCCCCCCCCCCCCCCCCCCATGTGTCCTGATATTTTGCTCTTGTGATCTGGTCTCCCTATCATACGCTGAACTTCGTCAGGGTGCTCATCTTTATTTTTATATTCCCAGACAAAAACTATGTTAACATAGAATTGTAGCCTGCCCTTTTCCTCCCTTGGTTACTCAGGAGCAGGCCACACTCACCTGTGTGCCCAGGCGCCTGATGTTGTTCACAGTAAAGGAGATCCTGAGTATTGCAGTGGTGATATTGGATAGGTGGGGATCCTCTATCCACCCCTCTGCTGCAGTCCCTTTACTTGTAAACAAAATTACAATTGATGATGCCTCCACCTGGCTGAGCCCTGTTCACATTCGATGGCTTGGCTTGCCTTGGGAACATCCAGGAATGAACCTGAGCTAATCTATGTAATGAGTCCAATTCAAAAGTACCAATCATAAACACTATATACCCAAATTACAATTAACACACCTTTACTTAACAGCTTAAAAAAAAACATGATATAACAGATTGAGATTCATTAAAATGTCACAACCAATTTAAATCAGCAGGGGACACTTCAATAAATGAATTTTAAAATGCAATGTGCAGTAGTAAATGAAACTTAACCAACTTACGTTTACACTGCCACCATTTACCCAACTCCTGAGTGTGGACGCCTCTGAATTTCAGAGTTCTAAATACTTGCTTGTGTGGGCGCACTTGAAGATCTTCAAGCTTGGGGCAGCACTCGGTCAATAAAGAGGTCCAGCCAAGGAAACAAGGAACAGAGCAATTCTAACTTGGGATCATTCCAAGCTGCACAACCCCTCTGAAGACAGGAGTTGTTACAACTAATGTCAATAACCCTGGATCCTGGTTAGATGATAAGACTGTCTCTTTTCAGATTCCGTCTCTTTGCTATTCCCCTTCCTCTGCAAGCTCTTTCCCAAACAACAAAGGTGGTTTTTTCTCATACTGCCTTCACTGCAGGCTAACAGCAGTCAGCTCTGGGCACAGCAGCAGTCTCTGCCCTGGTTCCAACAAAGCCTACCAACAGCCTCCATCTCAGTAGACTCTGAGCAGCAGCTTCTGGCCTTCTATCAGTAGCTTAGCAGCTGCTCCTGGCTTGGCCAGAGCTCCTCAAAACAATCTCCACTCCCTTGACAAGGATCTCAGCTCCTCACACACATGATCGAACCCACCACATGCTCTCCCTGCATCCCCAGGAAGAGGAAGTCTCTCTCTCTCTCTCTCTTCCCTGAGGCCTCGGAGGAGTTGTAGTCTCCAAGGCTGGACTGCCGCACTCTGGATCTTCCCAATTGGAACACTCCCAATTAAATTCAAAGGCCCCTCTAAAAGAAGGTGCCTACAGAATTAAGGTTTAAAGTACATATCAGGAAATTAAGGGTATAAAAATTACAGTGGTGTTTTAATCATCCCAAAAAACAAGCATTTCAAACCCAAATTCAGAATTGAGGTTAAAATCCAAGCCTGTTAAAATCTGAAGAGTTAAGGCACCCAATTAGTCTTAACTCTTCCCTGTAGTGTTAGTATGTAATACAGGAACCATTATGGCAGAAGCATTTCAGTGTTTATGGTACCAGATTAGAATAAACTGATTTTGAAAGACACAAAGTAGCAGAGAGGGTCTGGAAAAAAGATGAACATCTCATTGTTTGTCATATTGAGCCAGAGGTGGTGGCAGGACATCCAGAATGGTATGTCAGAAAGACAGAGGGATATGTGAGGCTGGACAAAGGGAACAACTCACTGTTGGAAAGGTAGATTTGGGAGTTATCTGTGTTCAGACAATAAATAAGACCAAATGAATGGATGACATTATCCATGGATAAATTTTAGACGGAGAGGAACAAAAAGGTTCTGGGAGAGAGTGTGTCTGTCCATAGAATAATTAAATGCATCATGTCCCCTTTTGTTGCTCTCTTTAATAGCCTTCAATGTTTGTAGAACATTTTGAAAATCTAAAGTTTTCTAAAATTGCTATTGTAAGTATTGTTATCTTATTTCCGTATAGTCCACGCCGTGATGCTGAATGCTTATATTCTAGTATTCTTTCCATCTCTAAGAGCCATTTTTCAGGTAATTTCTTCATGTGCCAAACATCCAGACTTCTGCTGGTCCCAGACAGGATGAGTTTCTTATCTATTTCTGGTTCTTCTGGTATGGAAAAGCTAGTTCACAAAAGGCATATATCTAGTTTCAGTTCAAACACTGACAGCTGTTGAATGGTCCAGTAAGACCTAAGCCACATTGGCTTAAATTTTTTATAATGCTCTAATTGACACCACTGTGATTACTCTAAGTTTGTGACCCTTTTTCTCCAGCAGCAATTTATCCAGCTGTGGTCTAAAATGAGTTAATAAATGGAGTCTGTAACACTCACTGATTTCATTTTGGCAGGTTGAAAGCAGAATCCTCTTGGAGATGATAGTCCTATAAATTAGTCACTCTGACTGACATGATGCTTTGCATGAAAGTTCTATTTAATTCACACTGTTGAATTCACCCTGACGTTTGTAAATATCAATAGATCTCACACACTTCTTCTCAGAGACAGAAAATATTCATGTACTGCAAAGCTTATATAATTATTTTCCATAAGTCTTTTTTTAAGTCTGACTTTAACGTCATATCTCAGACTATTTATAGCAGATGTTGAATAAGGGCTCTGCTGTTTAAATAAAAAACATTACCCACTGCTTTAGTAGAATCACTTTTCATCTGAAATTAACAATTGCACCACTTATCACAGCAAGGAATCCATTTTGCTAAAAATAATAGAAAGGGACATGCTGTATGCCAACATTGTATATTGGTTCATTTGGAACAACAAATTCAAAATGTCTGCAATGCAGACTTACACTAATTACATTCTCTGCTGTAGTCATACTTCATTATTTTTTTTTTTAAGTTAGAAAATAAGTCTCAGCATTAAGTGGCATTTCTGACAATTTCCCACTGGGTTCCCATATAGCTTAAAAAAAGAAAGAAAAACAATGGAAATTATATAAAATATCTAGACCTAAATCGAATATTTAAAAAAATAGACAAAAATTACAACATATATTAATTTAAGATTTTTCTAAAAAATTTAGAGGTCATTTATATTTTCTACAATATGCATATTTCCTCCCAACTCAAGAAACTAGAGCCCTGATCCAGCAAAGCTCTTTAGCAAGTGAGTAGTCCCAATGAAGACAATGATCTCAGTAAGACTGCACACTCAGTCACCTCTACATTTTTTCTGACTTTTCCCTGTACATGCTTAGCTAATGATAAATTGGTGGAAAGTTCCGATGTTTTATTTTTCAATGACATATTAAGTTCTTCATGAGAAATGATTAATTTCAGGTTTTCTGTGAAATCCATGAAAACCATGAAAGTTTTCATGCTCACATTCTGACCAGACCTGGGTGAATTCTGGGAAAATGTGTCTTTGTCTATATTCACGGATTCCATCTAGCAATTTGATTCCACCCTGTTCATGCCCCTTTTTGTTTGCTGTTCATGAAAATGGTACATATTACTTTTTTTGTTCAAACATATTTGGTGAATGTCTATTTTCCATATAGCGCCTGATTATAAAACCCATCTGAATGTGCACAAAGATAGTGGTGGATGAACAAGACTATTTGTAATTGGGTCAAAAGGAGGTTTAAATCTGAGTCCTCTCATTCTAAAAAGCACAAACTTCTATAATGTGAGCTATTATTACATCTATTAGCTGGCTGCTACAGTGTCCTCATAAACCTCTTCTGTAGATCAGCCACAAGAGGGGAGGAAAGACCCACATTCTCTTAGAGTTGGTTACATACTCCTTATTTGCTGTTTAAAAAGTAGTGATAATTCAATCAGGGAGCAAAAACAACATGTGAATTAGGTAACCAATTACACAACATGAATAACATAGAATCAAATTCCCCAGGATGACTATCATCGATTTCAGTGCCAGAAGTGACCACTGATATCATCTAGTCTGACCACCTCTATAACACAGGCCATAGAATTCCCCAAAATAATTCCTAGATCTTATCTTTTAGAAAGACATCCAATCCTGATGTAAAAAGTATCTGTCATGGAGAATCCACCACGACTCTTGGTAAATTGTTCCACTGGTTAATAACTCTCACTGTTACACATTTATACTTTATTACCAATCTGAATTTGTCTAACTTCAGCTTCCATCCATTGAATCATGTTATACCTTTCTCTGCTGAAGAGTCCATGATCAAATATTTGTTTCCCATGTTGGTGTTTATAGGCTGTAACCAAGTCACTCCTTAACCTTCTCTATGTGAAGCTAAATAGTTTGAGCTCCTTGTATCTATTATTATGAGACATTGTTTTCTAATCCTTTAACCATTCTTGGGGGGCGGGGGCCTTCTCCGAATCCTCTCCAAATTTCAACATTCTTCTTGAATTGCGGACACCAGAACTAGACACAGTATTCCAGCAGAGGTTGCACTGGTGCCAAATACAGAGGCAAAATAACCTCTCTACTCCTACTTGAGATTCCCCGATTTATGCATCCAAGGATTACGTTAACTCTTTTGGCCACAGAACCATACTGGGAGCTCATGTTCAGATATTTATTTCTCCCCCCCCCCCCCAATCTTTTTCAGAGTCCCTGCTTCCCAGGATAGAGTCCCCATTCCCGTAAGCATGGCTACATTCTTTATTCCTAGATGTATATATTTAAATTTAGCCATATTAAAATTTATATTGTTTGCTTACACCCAACTCACCAAGCGATCCAGATCACTCTCTATTAGTGACCACTCCTCCAATTTTCATGTCATCTGCAAATTTTATCAGTGACGATTTTATATTTTATTTTAAGGCATTGATAAAAATATTATATAGTGTAGGGCCAAGAACTGATTCATGTGGGACCCCAATAGAAACACATATGCTTGAGAATTCCCCATTTACAATTACATTTTGAGACCTACCACTTAGCCATCTTTTAAACCGTTTAATGTAAGCTATGTAAATTTTTTACTGTTCCAGTTTTTTAATCAGAATGTCACGAAGTACAAATCAATAGAAGTCTAAGTATATTACATCAACACTATAATCTTCATTAACCTAATTTGGAATCTCATAAAAAAAGATATCAAGTTAGTTAGATAACATCTGCTTTCCATAAATCCAGGTTGGGTGGCATTAATTATATTACTATCCTTCAATTCTTTATTAATCAAGCCCCATATCAGCTGCTCCATTATCTTGCATGGGATTGATGCCAAGCTGACATTGATAGGCCATCTCAATTACCCTTTTCAAATATTGGCATAACATTACCATTTTTCAGTGTTCTGGAACTTCCTCAGTGCTTGAAGATTTATTAAAAATCAACATTAAGGGTCCAGCAAGTTCATCAGCCCACTCTTTTTAAACTCTTGGATGCAAGTTATTTGGACCTACTGATTTTAAAATGTCTAACTTTAGTAGATGCTGATTAACATCTTCCTGAGATATTAGTGGAATGGAAATACTGTTTGCATCATCATATTCTGAGTCTTCATAATCTGTTTTTCAATCTTCAACTGCCTAAATCATCCTTTCTCTTCCTGAACCCCCCTGCCTCATTCATTACACACTTTCCAACTTCTGTAATATGTGAGGCAGGGGTCCTTCAGACAACAGCGCCGTTCTCTACAGAACTATGATTAATCCCAGAGTACGGTCTATCCAGCGCACTGAATGCTGAATCCTGTGGAAAAAAATAGTATGTGATCATGTAATTAAAGACTGTCTCATAATACATACATTCATAGGGACTGAATTAAGGGCAACCTTAATTCTGGCATTTCCTAATTTTTGAGTGCTTGATTTTGCAACCTTAAAGATTTTTTAACATATTTGTATGTGTATACTATATATTATACATTTAGGTTCATCATCAGAATAGGACATCTGTATTAGTCCTTTATCCATCAGATAGACATCAGCTATTTGCCAGTGCCCTTGATTTCACCTCAGGCCTTCAAATACCCCAGCAGGCTCTGTCTGACTGATAAAGGACAGCTATAAAGGACCTTATTGCTTAATTAGCACTTTTATTACTATATTCAGGGGAATAGGTTTAATGTAAACACATTTAAAGTTTACTTAGGAAAAAACGTATTAGAAGATAATTTGCACACATAGTTGATTTTGTCTTGTTTTACTTCTAAAACCAACCCCATGTGATGTGTTCTATGAAATGCTGGGATATGTATTACCCTAAGATTGAACTCTCTTGCTAGTTAACATTGCTATTCCAGTCAAGAGACTGTGCTGAATAGTTGATTCATTCTGTTTAAAGTCATAATTATGCTTTTTTATATTACTTGTGGTGATGCTTTTTGTTTGACATTCATGTTACTTTGTTATATCTCATAAATACATTGAAAGAAGAGCTCCTAATTGTAGAGTACAAGCGTGTTATTCTTGTCATTCCTACTGCATAGGAGCTTCCAAGTATTTGAAAGCCAATTACAATGGTTAAGTGAGTTGTTCGCAGTTCTGAGTTATTGAGTTTTTTGACTTAGCTAAAGAAAGTAGATACTGCATGGGATAATGCAACAGAATACTTCTCCAACTCCTCTAACACTGTTTAATTAAGAGCAAAAATTCTTCTCAATATTATGATACACAGCTTATAAGGAAAATATGGGATTTTCTTCCTCTTTCACAATTCTCTTTAAAGATTAGGCTAAAATTTAAATCTTTACTAATCTCGGACTTCTATTATGTGATTATGACACTAGAACAAAGCAGATCCAAATGTACTTATTGAAGTTTCATAGTATGCTAATTTGATCTGAAATATTTTTATAAATTTGTAAAATTATTTTAATGAAAGAAGGCACTTTTCTTTACCCTTTATCTTCTTCGTCTGTGACTACTGATGCTGTATATTCCTACAGGTCAGTTCCATTCCTCCAAATTGAGCCATATTAATTTAAAGACAAAGCTGGAGAGAGAGACAGAGGATAGTCTTGACTGTATCTAGAGTCCTTCAGATGACAGATGTTCTGGTATGTTGGAGGTAGAGATTATCACTAAAAAGCTAAGGTAAAAAAACGGAAGATGTAACAGGCAAAGAAGGAAACTGAGCATATGAAGCAGGAACATCTTCATGCACTCACAGTATAGAACAACTGCTAAGAACTAACTGGTTACTCTGATTTCAGAGTAGAAGTTGTGTTAGTCTATATCCGCAAAAAGAACAAGAGTATTTGTGGCATTTTAGAGACTAACAAATTTATTTGAGCATAAGCATACACACAGAGAGAGAGAACATGAAACAATGGGTGTTACTATACACACTATAATGAGAGTGATCAGTTAAGATGAGCTATTACCAGCAGGAGAGAAAAACAACATTTTGTAGTAGTAATCAATGTAGAGACTGTCCGGTTTGGCCATCAATGCCCCTCTGCCATGTACATTGTCCAAACCGGACAGTCTCTACGTAAAAGAATAAATGGACACAAATTAGAGATTAAGAATTATAACATTCAAAAACCAGTTGGAGAACACTTCAATCTCCCTGGTCACTCGATTACAGACCTAAAAGTCGCAATATTACAACAACAAAAATTCAAAAACAGACTCCAACGAGAGACTGCTGAATTGGAATTAATTTGCAAATTGGACACCATTAAATTAGGCTTGAATAAAGACTGGGAGTGGATGGGTCATTACACAAAGTAAAGCTATTCCCCATGTTTACTTACCCCCCATCCCCACGGTTCCTCAGACCTTCTTGTCAACTGCTGGAAATGGGCCATTTTGATTACCACTACAAAACATTTTTCTTTCTCCTGCTGGTAATAGCTCACCTTAAGTGATCACTCTCGTTATAGTGTGTATGGTAACACCCATTGTTTCATGTTCTCTGTGTATATTTATATCTTCCTACTGTATTTTCCACTGCATGCATCCGATGAAGTGGGTTTTAGCCCACAAAAGCTTATGCTCAAATAAATGTGTTAGTCTCTAAGGTGCCACAAGTACTCCTCGTTCTTTTTGTGGTTACTCTGAGTTCAGTTTCTTTGTAGAATTCAAGTTCCTACCAGCCTGCTGCATTTCATTCAAATGTTCTGGAGAGATTAAATTAAGTCATAGATTGATCAGGTGTAGGAAACATCTGCCTCTCTGGAACAGTACAGAGAGAAGGTGGGTGAGGTAATATCTTTTATTGGACCAACTTCTGTTGATAGGAGAGACAAGCTGACAGCAATGTGGAAACTGGCAGTAGCAGAGAATGAAAGCATTCCCAAATATATCACAGATCATTAGGCTGAACCACCATAATCAATATTGTGGCATTTTCTTCCTCCTTGAATATTGATAGGGCAGCAGCAGTAATAAATAATCACTGTTTTTATAGAAATATATCAGCAGAGGAAAGAAAGGCCCGGAGGGGAAAAGCTTCCAAAAAAGCACTGGGAAAACCAGTCATTAGTATTATTTGTATAAAACACTGTCCCTGTGCTAGGGGTGGCATAAGGATGGTGCCTTCCTAGTGTTCTTGTAGTTTCAAATCACCTGAAGAGGCTTAGGGAAGGGAGGAGAAGGGAGGCTATGACAAGAAATGGGTGTGTAGGCCTGGCCTCAATCTCACTGGAGTTTAGGGAGGCAGTCTGTCTTTCTGGAGTAGCCCTGATTGCTCACCTACTAGTACTGTAGCTCAGCACCACTGCTTATCAAGGTCTGTGCCTCACAGGTCTGATCTAACCCATAATGTCCATTGTATTCTAAATGCACCACAGACAAATAAAGAGACAATGTAGCTGCCCCTCTGAGCTGACAATTAGATCTGGTTGAAAATTTTTGATCAAAACTCAGGTTTCAGAGTAGCAGCCGTGTTAGTCTGTATCCGCAAAAAGAACAGGAGTACTTGTGGCACCTTAGAGACTAACAAATTTATTTGAGCATAAGCTTCCGTGGGCTACAGCCCACTTCTTCGGATGCATAGAAGAATATGGAACATATATGCAAAACCCAAAAGTTTTGGCTGAAAATGGAAATTGTAGTACTTCATGGGAGATGTAGTTTGCTCCTTGTGTTCCCATTCCCCATTATGGACCAACATCCTTAGTTAGACTACATCTCTCAGAATGCACCACAGCCAGGGACACTATGAAGAACAGTCTCTCTTCTTCAAGAAGGGAGATCATGATGAATGATGGCAGAAGTAGTATAGCTGGGGATCCTGGCCCACAGAAGAGAATGGGGGCAAGAGGAGAAAACTAAAACTCCAATTTTTGCTTGAAATATGTTTGTTTTCCTGTTTAATTAAAAAAAAACCTCAAAAGGTTTTTTTTTATTGTTTGTTTCTGTCAAAAAAATACCAAGTTGGTGGTGGAGCGTGGGCGTGGGAGGAAGAGAGAGAGAGAGAGAATGACCAGCTTTATTGACAATCTATATAAACACACTTGGCAGCATTACTGGTGCCAGGTCTGAGAGAAGGCAGCTTCTACCTTCCCTATCTCAGCCCCCATCTCTACTGCCATAGCCTCTGTGGGTGTTGCAGCAGCAAGGAATAGCTAGGGTGATAGAAACCCCTGGCATCATCACCTCCTGTCCCTGATGAATACACCTGAAACACCTGCTGCAACACAGGTGTCAGAGGCCAGCGGGGTGGCAGTATTCACTACCTTGCCCTGCCTCTAATTTGTACTGGTGTAGCTGACTCAAAGGAGCCATAGGCCACCATGAATTGGGTTCATATTTTCTAGAAGGAGAAGAGCAAACAGCAGAGAAAAATAAAGTGCTGCTTTGGGGCCAGTGACGCCAGTGTTGGACCCTGTCTCAGAAAGGCAGATTTTGATCTCTCCCACTGCTCGTTTTTCATTTTATGGGACTTTCCTATCTCCTCATTCATTCCATACCATAGTTCATTAATTTAGGGCCACTGCATGGTTGTTTGGGGGGAAGAAGATTTAAAGGTCCTCCACTCTCTATCCTGAAAAATGGCCCCTCTCTGTCAAGACAGATAGAAAGTTCAATTCCATGTAGATGAAGCATCTCCAAATGATTGAAAACATGAAATGGCATGAATTCAAGTCAAATTAAGAGATTTTCTTCCTAACCAAATAAGTCCTGCTTTCTCAAATGGTTGCTCCATGCTCTCTAAGGTGGTATGGTCATCTGCTCCAAATGGCTACCATCTTGCAAGAATCAGCTTCAATTTTTCCCCAGTGAAAGCAGTATAGAAAAGACCCTCTGGACGACCTAAAATACAGTGGATGGACAGTGTCAACAGACACCTGAACCTCACAAGCATCCTTCCCCTGTAATGTGCCAGATTTGGCTCAGGGCAGAAATCATGGAGACATATTACACATTCAGTGGTTTCTACACTGTCCACATGACAGCACAAGAAGTAATCTAATCTAATCAGTACACCTACCACTGGTACTGCATGTTAGGGCCAACCACAATGTGCAGTAAGAAAGACTGAAAGAATAACTGGTTTTTTATCTATTGATTATAATTTTATTCCTGCTTTTCTTTTTGTTGTTGATTTTCCTTAAATTCCACCACTTACTCCCTATGTAATTTCCAAGGTCTTCTTAATGTGACAGTAAACACTTGTGGAGACTATGTGTGGAAGAGTGTAGGCTCAACAAATGCAACAAGCTTTATTTCGGCCTTCAATATCCACCTTTAAATATTTCAGTATGAGAAGTGAATTTTGCAAAAATACTGCTCCCCACTTCTTTCTGAGACTGGTAAGAGCCACCAGGGGCAAAAAGAAAATTTTTCCTACTGGTGCTCTCAACTGCAGACAGGCCAAGTAATTTTTCTGATTTTACTTTATGTGTGCAATTTTTCAGACAACTTTATTATTAAGGTTACTTCATTTACACTGGGAGTTATAACCCTTTAAAACATCTGTGCTTTCTAATCCTGTAACACTTGAGTGGTCTGTTCCTAAAGCAAGCAATCTCTTCACTGGAGACATGAGAAAATATTAACTGCTTGAGGGCTGCCCAACAATCCAGGTGGAACACATTTGTCTTGCCACTGAGTGTACCAGTAATTTGTTCCTTATTAAGTATTCCTTGACCCTCAGTTCTATCAAACATACCAGACTCACTACATAATGTATTTATTTATTTCCCTTCCATTTCCATATATTCTTCTCTGCTCCGACAATGTATGAAATGACTGTCGCCTCAAACCTGGTGCACTGTGCCCTCCCTCGCCTCGTTCAAATCCCTCCTAGAGGGAATGTCTACATGGGGGGGGGAGGGGTAGAATGTGGCTGTGATTCTCAGAGCCTCAGTCAACTGATTTGGGCTAGCAGGGCTCACGCTGTGGGGGTGAAAACAGTAGTGTAGACGCTCAGGCTTGAGCTGGAGCGTGAGCTTGAGACCCTCCCCCTCGCCAGGATTCAGAGCCCAGATTCCACCTGAGCCCACACATCTACATAGGATAGGAAGGGATACAACACTGTGCTCTGAGTGTTTCTAGCCTCTGTTTGCCAAAAGTGGATGACAGGGCATGGATCACTTGATAATTGCCCTGTTTGCTCATTCCTTCTGAAGCACCTGGCATTAGCCACTGTCACAAGACAGGATACTGGTTAGATGGACCATTGGTCTGACCCAGTATGGCCATTCTTATGTGCTTGCACTGCTCCTTTTACCTCTGCAAGGATACTTTTACCTCAGTTGACACAGGCTCTCAGACTTGCTGCCATGGGTCTTTTTTTTGCTGTGTAGATATAACTCACACACCTCCTAGGTGTGTTGTTCTGTCCCAGCTAGTGGCACCGAGACCACTTAAAAAGAGATTAATGAGTCTGTTCTACAGCCTTAGCTAACAGCCATATGGCTTTTAGCTCATGCAATAGAGGCTCATGCATTTAGCTCCAGAGATCCCAGGTTCAATCCCACCTGCCGATGACTGGGGTTTGTCAGTGTTACATAGACATACCCTGAGGGTACATCTACACTACAGCGGGGAGTCAATTTAAGATACGCAAATTCAGCTACGTGAATAGCGTAGCTGAATTCGACGTATTGCAGCCGACTTACCCGGTTGTGAGGACGGCGGCAAAATCGACTTCTGCCGCTTTTTGTTGGCGGCGCTTACTACCACCTCCGCTGGTGGAGTTAGAGCGCCGATTTGGGGATCGATTGTTGCGTCCCATCAGGACGCGATAAATCGATCCCCGAGAGGTCGATTTCTACCCGCCGATTCAGGCGGGTAGTATAGACCAGACCTAAGACTCGCTTCTTCTATGACATTCAGAAGCACTCATCCAGCCCAGATCACTTTTCCATCTCAACATTACATAGGAGAAGAAGAGTGGGACATTATCTAACCTAACAATCTAATCTAAATCTCCCAGTACTTCTGATTATCTCTATCTCTATCTTTTAGAGCCTGATCCATCAAAGCACAGAAGGACATACCTAACTTTAAACACATGAGTATACCCACTAAAGTCAGCGAGAAAACTCACATGGTTAATGCTAAATGTATGCACAAATACTCTGTTGGACTGGGACCACGAACTATAAACTTCTTGGGCCAGGAAGTGTAATTATTTGTTTTGTACACTGTCCAAAAGATTGTTGAGGCTTGAATAATAAAATTTTAATTAAGTAATTGCAGGCAATTTTCATAACACAGAGAGTACACCTTTAAAATTTGCCCCTCAATATCCAGCTATAGAGCAGATTAAAAAAAAAATAATTCTGAAATTTTGGGACAACAAAAAACAGGGAGGGGGAAATTTTTGCTAAAATGGTCCCGAAACAGATTTAAAATCTTGGTATCACTTTCAACTATGCTATTTGCATGCAAAACCATGTGTTGGGCCTAGTACAGAGGTATTTCAGATGATATATTACTGACCTTGTGATCTCACATGATTGTAGCTAGAGCTCATTGGAAAACATTGATGGAAAATATGGTGACAAAATTCTGGGGAAAAGTATGGATATTTTTTTTCTTCCATTTTTTTGGACCAGCTCCAATTGTGACCAAAAGATGTGGTCATTGTACAATTATACTTAGGGATTCAGAGTAGCAGCCGTGTTACTCTGTATCCGCAAAAAGAACAGGAGTACTTGTGGCACCTTAGAGACTAACAAATTTATTTGAGCATAAACTTTCATGGGCTACAGCCCACTTCATCGGATGCATGTAGTGGAAAATACAGTAGGAAGATATATATATACACAGAGAACATGAAACAATGGGTGTTACCATACACACTATAAGGAACTGATCACTCTCCTTATAGTGTGTATGGTAACATCCATTGTTTCATGTTCTCTGTGTATATATATATCTTCCTACTATATTTTCCACTACTTAGGGATTGATACTGCAAAATTCCAAGAACTTCCAAGAAACTGTTGCGTACCCCTTATTCCTATTAAAGTGAACGGGAATTGAGGGCACCAGTACCTTGCTGGATGAAGCCCTTAGTTAACAAAGTCTCCAACATTACTTTTCTGTCATTTACAGCTTTCTCAAAGTTCAGTACCATGGTTTTTCATTTCTTTATGCAGGCAACCTCTAAAAGCTTGAATTTAAGATGCACTGTTGAGTTTTAAAGTCTCTCTCTCTATACTTCCTAAGAGCATCATAAATCTTTTTTGCCCTTTTAATGGTGTTTTTCTTATGATCACTAATGACCAGATAGTTACTATAATATTCAGGAATCACTCTGGGCTGTAAAAGCTTCAAAGAGATACTCTTTAGTCAGTGACCAATTCCAACTGTCTCTAGACCATGGGGTGGGGGGGGGCGGGAAGGGTCTCGAGTGCACCTCCCCAGACTTCATGTCTCTGAACTATACCACTGAAAACATACAGTTCCCAATACCACTGGTATTACCTTCCCCTTGTCACTTTACACACCTCACCCACCTTTTTTAGGCCTCTGGGACTTTTTAGGAGGGTGGGCTTTTACTATTATATTATAATCAGAGCATTAGTAATTTGAAAGATTTCTCATATGTGTCAATTCTAAGCTCCCACAATCAGTTGATCAAAACTTCCAAATTTGGGGCTGGAATTTTCAAGGCATGGTCTCCCATGAATTGTTTTAGCTGGGGAAATTTGAGAACAAAAATAGTTGTCATTTGAGATTAGGAACAGAGTGATATTCTATTATCTATATATTTTAAAAAGTTCTTGGAACATCTCTAGTATTGAAGGGGGTAGACAGGTTACATTTAGTATGGAAACAACTTTCTTTGAGGAAAGCCATTCAGTTTTCTGGACCTGATGGAGTTAGGAGCCTTTGAAAACTGCACTTTGAGCACGTGCGTTGTTAGGGTTTGTCTTAGCACATATTAACAATGCTCAGAGTGTATCTGGTGTAACACGTATATGTAGGCACAGAATCAATTCTTTGTTCATCTTGTGTGACAGGGATACATGCATTATAAAATGGGCACCAGGCCACACACATTTTATAAGGTCTGCATATCACTGAATTAGCTGTGGCACAGGAGCTCTGCCTCATTCATGGCACATTTTTCATCCTGCCTCATTCATTGTGGAAAGATTTTACAGGCTCCGCCTTTCTGGCATCTTGCGAGTAGCACACAGTACTACAAAATGTATATATATATTCTAAAATTGCAGAAAGAAGTGTCTAATACTATATTTTGTGTCATTTGAGAAATAGTACATAATCATGCAGTCATGAATATGCACCAGAAGAAAGAGTTAAGCTTATGCATACAATTTAAACTTTGGCACATTTTGTGTTATTAGCATTTAACCATCTAACCTTCATGTTCTTTTAATGTGGTCTTTTTGCTTTTTCTCCTGTTGCACTTCCCTGAACACTTTGGCAGGTGTGGATGGCACTTCATGAATAAAATGATTACTATATTTTTTCTCCATCTCTTTACTTCCCTTCCTTCTTTACATTTCTGTCCCCTTCCACTGGTTCACAGATGTTACCTATCAGCGCTGTGTTCTTGGGGAACCAGGGCGCAGCCTATCTGATGCACAAAAAACCTTCCCCCGCCTCACCCCCCAGTCTCTGCTTGAACCAAAGCTGATCAGAAGAAAGACTTACAAAAAGCAATGAAAAGGCAGTGGGAGACCCACCTAAACCCCTCTGGACAAGAGTAACAGGATTAAGGAAACTTCCCTAGTCTCATTTGCATCAAAGATGGGACAGGGAGGCATCTCCATTAGCATACAGAATGGAGAACAGAGATTCTAAGGCAAGAACTGCACTGAACTCTGGGACCAGAAAAGCAGGGAAGCACTGCACGATGGTGAATCTCTGCTCCAGATATTAATGAACCCACACCTTCACACACCCAGCTCAGTAGTTAGTTATCAGACCAATTCTAATAATAAATCCTTTATTGGTATCCAAAATACTGAATACAAAATACTAGGCATGCAAGCTGCCTAATTGCATTGTGAACTCCCTCAAAGGAACACCGCCCACAGCCAGGAATGATCAGTTCCTATTGTCTGAACAAATCAACTTTGGTATACTCCTTTGAGCCATCAGTTTACCCACAAACAAATCTAGTGTTCTCCCTTGAACCATTGTTCTTTCCTTACAAAAATCTCTACCCAGGCTCAAGTAAGTGCTCTGATGCCTGGATCGAAAATCTGCATCAGTTCCATTGGGACTTCATCTTCTCCTGACTGATCGTGCTGGGGGCTTTGCCTGTCTCTAGTGCTCCAGACCCTCAGCTACCACCACCCCCTGGGAACTCCAGTCGATTCAAGCTCCACAGAGTGGTGAGAACTATCTCTCTCTCTCTAGGTACAGCCTTCTGACCCTGACTTGTGTGATCATTTATAGTTTTCTAAACCTGACTTTTGTAACCAAATTTAAAGTTAGATTTAGTATTATAACTGTTTTGTTTGTTTGGTTATTATCTGGCAATAAATAACTTTCATGGTTAAGCTGGTTGCCTTTCTCTCTCTTTCTCTCTCCCCCTCATGAGTGTTTTCTGGTTTCCCCATTTGCTCTGCAGCAACGGTCCTCGTACCTAAGCTAAAGGTCCCTGCAGCACCCAAATATCCTGTGGGGTTTGCTCATCAAGTGGGTTACTACCAGAACAATTGTAACATGAAAGTGGGGATAGGGCCATGCCGAACTTGGGGCATATGAGGGTGGCAGCTTGGAAGTGCTGCTCGACCCAGCCTGCTCAGGCGTACTCTATTCCAGTGCGGTGCCCATGGCATATGAGGGTGACAGCTTGGAGATGCTTTTGACCCAGCCTGCTGAGTCCAGGGACATATAAGGGGTCAGCTTGGGAGTGCTGATTAACCTGGTCCTCTCAGACGCGCTCTGTTAGTGTGTGTGTGTGTGTGTGTGTGTGTGTGTGTGTGTGTGTTTGTGTTCGGCTTACTCTGGGGCTGTAAGAACCCAGCCCTGGGGAACTTAGGTCCTGCAGGATAGCTCCATTGGGAGGAAACTTGCAGCAGGGAGAAGTAGAGCTCCTTATGAGAACACAAGTGACATAAGCAGTACATTGATAGAATAACAGAACTCACCCCACCCCCACCCCCACAGAAGAGTAACCCTAATAAATGAGCATACCCCAAAGTAACGGGCAAATCTGGTAACACAGAAGCAGCAGATGATGACACTCAGTACTGTACTAGGGCATTCAGAACAATTAGCACATATGAATCTATAAGACTACACCAAACCTCTTTCCCACAATTAGGGTTAAAAGCAGCCGGATGGTATTATTTTTTCAGAGTTTTATACTAAATAAATAGAGCTTGAAATCAGAGAAACATACCACATACATTCTGTATCAGAGATAAGGAAACACACAAAACTTGAATGCACAGCATGTCAATCCCAATTGTAAGAAAGCTTCTCTGAAACATACATTACTGTGCATCCATAAAGATATATATTGAATTAAACACAGACAGCATTTAGAAGATTAATAAAATGTCAGATCTTATCTTCTTTATTTCTAAAGCCTGCAGAGAAAACAATATGATTAACTTTCTGGACTCTGTCTCTCATCAGTGAGTATTTGTATCAACCTGCCTTGATAAATTTGTGTAGTTGCTCTGAGGAGCTGGACTGGTATTCAGATATCAGAAAGACTGACACCCAATTAACACATCTGGAAATTGTGTGCTGATTAGAAGTAAGTGTGTCTGAAAGGCTTGAAAGTTATAAAGAATAGAATTAAACAAAAATAAGGCCCAATCCAGTGTGGTGCTGAATATCTTCAACTTCTAATGAAGTAAATGAGAGTTGAGTGTGCTCAGCACAGCACCTTGCGGGGCCAAGCCTGCCAACTTGTGAGTGGATTACCTTGGAAAGTAGGAGACACATTTAAAATGTCAATGCACAGCTTCAAGATGCAGAAACTCCTGCAATAAACTGCTAAGCTTCCAATGAGGGACAACATAGGGACAAAAATCCAAAATGAAAGATCTAAAAATAATAATTCATGAAGTTTTAAAAGATAGGGTAAAGAAGTACATACATTGCAATGATAATATTTCCTACAACTTCAGTGTGATTTAAAACTTCTTAGCTAAATAATGTAATATAATAAAAGTCACACCAAGTTTGTGTAGAACGGAAGTGAATATGAATCTGAAATACTGAGGAGAATCCATAATAACAACGGGCAGGAAAATTGTAGGTTTACCTCTCCAGTATTTAAAAAATGTGTTCCTTTTTTATTTGTTCTGCATTTTGCGGCCTCGATTCAGCAAGATACCAAACTTTAAGCATCTGAGATGTACTATTTATTTCAACTGAGACTTTAAGCCCTGATCCAAAGCCCATTGAAGTCAATAGAAAGAGCTCCACTGATTTCCATAGGCACTGGATCAGGTACTAAATCAAAACAAGTTAGGTACATCTCATATACATACACTTTGGAAGTGATTAGAATTCATTTTACAAAAGCAGGGTGAGTGCTTGGAACTATCTAGACAACAGTACCTGCCAAAACTATGGTTATAGTCCTCTTATGGTCCCCAGCTCCACTATTTGGGTGACTCAGAACATCAGGGCTAATCTTGACTTTCACATTAAGAAAGATTGACTTCAGTGGGGCTCTATGTAGCACCAATGTTTGTATTGCCTGTATTTATTTCAATGCAGGATCAGGCGCTTAGTGTCCTCTGTGACACTGGCAGGCCAGGTGTCAGCTCATGCAAAGGCCTCTAGGTCTCAACTGAACACTGACCAATGCATAGCTGGAAACCAGTCTGGCATCTGGTCTGCCAATGTCACATTTGCATCAATGAAATGGGAATAATAATTATTCATCTCATAGGGGATTGTGCGAGTAATTAGTAATTATTTGTATAATGCTATCTAAGTGCTAAAATTCCACAGAATATATGCTCAGAACCATCTAGTAACTTTGGGGTTGACTGGTCTGCAGACCATGCCTTATTTGGACAGTTCCAATATTTTTAAGATGTTGGCAATTATATACAGTCTTTACTTCTCCTGCAGCCGGACACCGAGGGTATGTCTACACTACAAAATTAAGTCAACCTAATTTACGTTGGCATACAACTGCCTCGGTAATTAAGTTGGTTGTCAAGTATCAGAGGGGTAGCCGTGTTACTCTGGATCTGTAAAAAAGTGAAAAAAGAGTCCTGTGGCAACTTATAGACTAACAGAAGTATTGGAGCATAAGCTTTCGTGGGTGAATACCCACTTTGTCAGACGCATGTGGTGGAAATTTCCAGAGGCAGGTATAAATATGCAGGCAAGAATCAGTCTAGAGATAACTAGGTTAGTTCAATCAGGGAGGATGAAGCCCTCTTCTAGCAGTTGAGGTGTGAACACCTAGGGAGAGAAACTGCTTTTGTAGTTGGCTAGCCATTCACAGTCTTTGTTTATTCCTCATCTGACGGTTTCAAATTTGCAAATGAACTGAAGTTCTCTTTGGAGTCTGGTCCTGAAGTTTTTTTTGTTGCAGGATGGTTACCTTTAAATCTGCTATTGTGTGTCCAGGGAGGTTGAAATGTTCTTCTACAGATTTTTGTATATTGCCATTCCTAATATCTGACTTGCGTCCATTTATCCTTTGGTTGTGCATGTCCACACTACACTCATTGTGTTGGAGGTGCGTGTTCTCACTATCAACGCTTGCATTTATTCAGACAACAGTGAAATTAGCCACCATCTAGTGCAGAGTGTTTTGGTAAGGGTTCGCAATGCCGTGTGGGGGCAAAATCACACAGGGTGACTGAGAACATGGCGTGAAGGTTCTGTGATGCAGTTTTCTCCATCCCATAATTTTATCTACATCCAATACTGTTTCATGCCTCTTTTCAAAAATTCAGCAAACCCACACGTCTGACAACTCTGTGAGAAGCATGGATCCTGCATAGCTCTGTGCTATTTTTATATGCCTTGCAAACAGCACCGGATCCTGCAGTATTTCCAGAGCCACCAGATGAGCCACCGTACAGAATATGAGAATTCCTTTGCAGTAGCCTTGCTGGAAGGCATGGAAAGAAACAATTCCCAGTTGATGTTGGCAGTCACAGAACAATTGAAAATGGTGGAGCTCGAGAAGCAAGCATTTACTGGTGTGGTCGCTTGGGATGACGAGCAGTGGCTGCAGAACTTTCAGATCCACTTTCCTGGAACTGTGTGCAGAACTTGCCCTAGCCCTCCAGCACAGTGACACCAATTGAGAGCTACCGTGATGGTAGAGGAGTAAGCGGTGATCTCTGTGTGGAAGCTTGCAATGCCAGACTGCTACTGATCAGTTGGGAATCATTTTGGAGTTGGAGGTTGTTGTGACCCAAGTATGCAGGGCTATTAATCGCCTGCTAAAAAGGACCAACTCTCGGCAGCGTACAGAATAGTGACTGGTTTTGCTGCAATGGGGTTCCAGAACTGCGGTGGGATGATAGATGGCGTGCATATCCCTATCTTAGCACCAGATCACCTTGCCAAAGACTATATCAATAAAAAGAGGTAATTTTCTATAGTGCTGCAAGCACTGGTGGATCACTGAGGATGTTTTACTGACATCAACGCGGGATGGTCCAGGAAGGTGCATGATGCACATATCTTTAAGAACACAAGTCTGTTCAGAAAGCTGCAAACAGGGACTTTCTTTCTGAAACAAAAAATCACTATTGGAGATGTTGAAATGCCCAAAGTGATCCTGGGAGACCCAACTCACATGGCTGATGAAGCTGTACACCAGACACCTCGACAGCACCAAGGAACACTTCAACAACAGGTTCAGCAGGTGCAGAATTACTGTTGAATGTGCCTTTGACCATTTAAGAGGTTGCTGGCACTGTCTATTCACATGATTAGAGTTTAGTGAAAAAAATATCCCCATGGTTATAGCTTCATGCACTTCATAATATCCATGAGGCAAAGGGGGAGAAGTTTCTGCCAGGGTGGAGGTGGATTGTCTGGCTGCTTATTTTGAACAGTTTGATACCAGGACTACAAGAAGAATTCAAAGAGGAACTGTTTGGCTCAGGGATCCTCCATGCCCTATGCTCAGTGTCTGCTGCTCCAGAGGCTTGCATGATCTCTGCAAATATGTCATCCCGCATCCTCTTCTTTCTTCTCCTTCCCTGGCTCAGCCACTCAGCTGGTGTGGGGGACATAATTGCAGCTGCAAAAGATACAATGCCCAGAGGTACCATTGCGAGTGCATACTCAAGGTATATGGAAACTTACTATATTAAAATCACTCCCCTGAATCCATGCAAGTTATAAGCAGTACATTTTCATTTCAGCCAGTTATTCATAGACCGTGGTGGCAGTCCCAGCCATGGTGAGTATGGCCTGGAGGACTGCAAAGCTTTTGATACGGTCTCCCACAGTATTCTTGCCAGCAAGTTAAAGGAGTATGGGCTGGATGAATGGACTACAAGATGGATAGAAAGCTGGCTAGCTCATTGGGCTCAACGGGTAGTGATCAATGGCTCCATGTCTAGTTAGCATCCGATATCAAGCGGAGTGCCCCAAGGGTCAGTCCTGGGGCCAGTTTTTTTCAATATCTTCATTAATGATCTGGAGAATAGTGTGGACTGCACCCTCATAAAGTTTGCAGATGACACTAAACTGAGAGGAGTGATAGATATTCTGGAGGGTAGGGACCTAGACAAATTAGAGGCTTGGGCTAAAAGAAATCTGATGAGGTTCAACAAGGACAAGTGCAGAGTCCTGCACTTAGAATGGAAGAATCCCATGCACTGCTACAGAATAGGGACCAAGTGGCTAGGCAGCAGTTCTGCAGAAAAGGACCTAGGGGTTACAGTGGACAAGAAGCTGGAGATGAGTCAACAGTGTGCCCTTGTTGCCAAGAAGGCTAACGGCATTTTGGGCTGTATTAGTAGGAGCATTGCCAGCAGATTGAGGGATGTGATCATTCCCCTCTATTTGGCATTGGTGAGGCTTCATCTGGAGTGCTGTGTCCAGTTTTGGGCCCCACACTACAAGAAGGATGTGGAAAAATTGGAAAGAGTCCAGTGGAGGGCAACAAAAATTATTAGGGGGCTGGAGCACATGCCTTATGAGGAGAGGCTGAGGGAACTGGGATTGTTTAGTCTGCAGAAGAGAAGAATGAAGGGGATTTGATAGCTGCTTTCAACTACCTGAAAGGGGATTCCAAAGAGGATGAATCTAGACTGTTCTCAGTGATAGCAGATGACAGAACAAGGAGTAATGGTTTCAAGTTGCAGTGGGGGAGGTTTAGGTTAGATAATAGGAAAAACTTTTTCACTAGGAGGGTGATGAAGCACTAGAATGGGTTACCTAGGGAGGTGGTGGAATCTCCTTCCTTAGAGGTTTTTAAGATCAGGCTTGACAAATCCCTGGCGGGGATTATTAATTGGGAATTGGTCCTGCTTTGAGCAGGGGGTTGGACTATATGGCCTCCCCAGGTCTCTTCCAACCAGGATATTCTATGATTCTATGATTGGGAAGGGGGTGAGCTGGCACAAGCCCAGGGGCAGGGTCTCACAGGCACTAGTGGTTTTAGATTGGGCAACTGAACTGAATACTAGCACCATTTCCCCCAGGCAGTGTGATGTTAGATGATATCTCACTCCTGAGGGTAATGGAGGTGGAAAGGAAACAGTTCCTGCACGCGGCTGGCTGCAGACCAGGTCCATATTCTGCTAGCCTCTGTGCTGCAATGATGCTAGCCAAATTAATTGCTGAGTGGCGTGGGAAAGTGTCCTACTATAGTGGAAGAAATAAGACAGCCCTCCCCAGAAACCTTCAGCAATGGATTGCAGGATACCTCCAGGAAACTTTCCTCGAGATCTCAATGGAGGATTCATTGGACATCCTAGTGTGCATAAACAAACTGTTCTGCAGGGTCCCCTTGCCTAACTGTGCCAGGCAATGAAAAGCAGATAGCAACTCTACTTCCACTGGTTATTTCACTACCTCTTGTAAAAAATAGTAAATGAGAAGATGTGTCCCTGCAATATCAATGCAAACTACATACCTACCAGAGGTTCCTTTCCCAGCATCACACATGCCTATGCCGGAGCGTTGCGACTGGCTGGACCGCTCTGGGGTTACAATGGAACACCCAGTCGCCTGTCCCCCATTCTCATCCTCCTCATCCTCATCCAACACCTCATCCTCAGGGTTGCCTGTGGTGGCCCATGGCTCCAACTCCTCCAATGTATCCACAGGGCCCTTGGTGTTGGTGGTGGAGTCGCCGTAGCTCCTTGTAAAAGTGGCGTGTCAGTGGTGCCACACCAGAGCTACTAAAAGAAGAAGAGGAGTACTTGTGGCACCTTAGAGACTAACAAATTTATTAGAGCATAAGCTTTCGTGGACTATAGCCCACTTCTTCGGATAACCAGAGCTACTGTTTCCCTCCCTGTATGCCTGCCACAGATCCTTCACTTTCATGCGGCACTGCTGCAGGTCCCTCTTCTAGCCCTTCTCCCCCATTCCCTGAGTGATCTGCTCATAGGTGTCTACATATCTACAACTGGATCAGAGCTGTGCCTGCACAGCATCTTCTCCCTCACAGACCCAGGAGATGCATCACCTCTGGTGTACTCCAGGCAGGGGAACGTTTGGAGCATGGAGCTGGCACATTCTGCTTGGCAGTTGCTAGGTGTGCTCTCCACACCGAGCAAACAGGAAATGGAAGTTCCAAAATTTGCAGGACTTTAAAAGGGGAGAATGGTGTTCCTGTGTACCTGGCACTGGTCAATGGAGTTCAAAACACTGACCAGAGTGGTCATGGCAGGGCATTGTGGTACACCTCCAGGAGGCCATCAAAGTTAACGTAAGTAATGTAGTGTGTACAATGAATTTGCCTCAACTTAACTACATCAATCTAAGTGCTATGCCTTTCACAGAAGTGGAATTATTATGTCAGCATAGCAGGAGACTTACTTCGGTGGGAGCAAAACTGTAGTGTAGATGCTAATATAATTAGGTTGATGTAAGTTGCCTTGCCTGAATGTGAGCTGTATCCACTTTCATTATTAGCCTGTTATGTTTTAGGGTATTATCATAGCCCTCCTCAAAGCAGCCAACACTGGCTCTAATCACAGTGAGTATGATCACAGTGGTCAGGAACCTGCTGTATTTGGTGGGGTAGAAGAGCAATTAAAAGGATTTTTTCAGTCCTCTTAAAATGTTAAGAGCTGATCAGAAAAAAAAAAACACAACAACAATAAAACCCCCAAACACAACACCTCTTTTACACGTATACACACAAGTGTATTTTTAAATGTTCCACTCTTGTGTATGGAATTCCGAAAAAAATGTAATAGTCTGAAAATTAGTCAAATTTTCAAAAAATATCATTGAAATTTTCCTGTCTCTCCTACCCTTTTCCCCTGCCTCTCAATTTTGATGAATATTGGAATTGAAACTATTTCAGTCAGCCCTGCTAAGGATGATCAAGGTGGCTCTGTTTAAGGCCATCTTTATTTTTAATCTAAATCGTTAAAGGGGAAGGATGTTCTTATGGGTAAAGCATGTTAGTGGGTTTCAGGAAATTTGGCTTCAATTCCTGCCTCTGACTCAAACTTCCTGTGTGACTTTGGGCAAGTCACTTTCTTTCTGCATATCAGTTCCTTATGGGTAAACTGGGGATAATATTTCTTTTGCCTATTTTATCTACTTAGATTGTAAGCTCTTGAGAGCCGAATGGCTCTTGCTATGTGTACTAAGCAAGAAGAGGCCCTGATATCTAGATGTTACTGTAATACAAATTAACTATAATAATAAATGTGTCAGTGAAATGAAATGACAGGGAACTGAGAACAGGGGAAGTGCTTAGCTCTTGCTAAAATAAAACAGGTTTACCTACACAATGTAGGTTTGCCTATCTATGCATGTATGTATTTCTTGTGCTCCAATCACAATGGTGTCTAGGCTTCCAGAAAGAAAAGAAAAGGAAATACTTAGTACATGAATGCTGAAATATATTTATTTCTTCTGCATGTTTCTTGTGGTCCATTTTTAGTTTCAGACCTGCCAGCTCATACATGCTAATTTTATATCACACATTAGAATTAAAATGCCTGCCGGTTTGAAATTTTAACAACCACGAGCGACCGTACGGTACAATATTTAATGACATTTTCAGCATCTTGTGTAGTGGATTAGGAACACCACTCCTAACATTATTAACAAGTGCTGCATATTTAATCCACCATGCACTTCACTGAAAGTTTACTCCCTCTGTGTATTTCGAATGACAGGTTTGTTTTCCAGTTGTGAACCCAGGTTTGGAGCTCCTGTTTTCCTTAAATGCTGTCCAGTATTAATAAAGTGTATATGAACTTTGAACTGTATATGATACTGTTCAAATTGAAACATATCTGGAAGTTTAGCACCTGAGCCCATAGGAGATTTTCCACTGATTTCAAAAGGCTTTAGATCAAGCCCTTCAAGAACGATGATTGAAGGTTTACCCTACTTTGCCCCTTTTTAAAAACTAATATAATAAAGTCAGTGTGGACAACATCTACTGTTAAAAAGAGAGTCACATGAATGACTGTATAATAATTAGTTGATTGTTCTGAAAATCTACAGTACATTTGGGAAATAAGTATACATTAAAGTGATTGCATCATTTGTAGTTTTAAAATACAGTTCATTTGTGGCATCGTGTCAGTGTCTAAAATGAACACTTTTGACCAAAATATAAAGTTGACTTTTGTCTATTTTAAGCTGATACATTTAAGAAAAAGTTTTGAGAAGTAATGTTTTGAGAAGTAATGCATCAAACTGAATCCTAACTTCCTGGCATTCTGGGGGACTAACATTCATAAAGATAGTTACTTGCTTTGCTAATGGCTTTCAAAAGTATCCAGTGTTAGAGCTAACAACTAATTTAAAACCACTTTTATCTGGTTAATGTAAAAATCCTTTCAGTGAATAGTCTGTCTGGAACATCAGCAATTAAAGATTTAGATCCTTTTATCTGATTCTCCTGATTGAAGAAGATAAAAATCACAGAGAGGCTGTGACTCTATTTTTAAATGCTCTAGATCATAGGTATCAACTTCAGTGCACTGCTCTTACTAATTAAAAAAAAATCTTGAAACAGGATAATGGCTAAACTCAGAGGGGCTGCAATTTCACAGTTATGATTTATTAATAATTTAGGGCCAGAGTGTAAATGGCCCTTTTTGACAACATATAATGGAATAAATGGGAGTCAGTACCTCTCCATCCCCCTGTGTGGCCTACTTGGATCAATAGTCTGTGTACAGAGAGTGCAGGTCCTCCACCTCCTCCCTGGACAGATGGATACGGAGTAGGTGCCTGAGATGGGCCTGTGACCAGGTGCTTGGTATGGGCCACACTGAGAATGCCACACTCGGGACAGACTGCAAGGAATAGGGCAGACAATCCTCCAGCCTGGTGGTTTATTCTGTAATTCGATTCACCAAGTCAGTAACAAAAGAGCTTCTGGAGTACCACACTGGTTTATCCAGATAGGATTATCCAGATAAACAGGTCTAATATGGTGAGGGGCTAGTTCACTATGAGTGAAGTTCTTACTAATCCCAGAGGATGAGACACATATTCTCCGATCAATATGAATCTCAGATTTTACCAAAATATCATGTTGTCATCCAATCCTTAGGAAACTAACAATATTTAATAACTAAAAAAAAAGAAGAGAGTTATAAATGGTTAATAGATCACATACCTACAAATGATTGCAAAGTACTTATGGCAGGTTTGTAGCAGTGATGGACTAGATTACTGGTTTGCAAAAGTTTCTCTGGAATCACCCACACAGATTGGGGGTCATCAGTCCTTGTTTAAAGGAAATTTCTTGTTAGAAATCTAGTCCAGAGAAATGAAGCAATAACTGAAGACAAAATGGAGATGTTTCAGGTGTATTTTTACATCCATGTGCATGGAATTTTATTATCCCAAACAAAGTCCACAGCCCTGTTTGTGGAAAGTTACTGGACCAAGATGGAATCCAGGGTGACATGAGCATATCACATGTCTTTACATGGTTTGGTGACTCAGAGAGGGTGGCCATCAGCCTCTTGCTGTCTGAAGAATTCTCAGGAAGAGCCACCTGGATGGGATGATTATCTTCAATGGCCCATTGTGCAAGCTGAGTGTCCTTGATGGGCCATCAACACATAAAATTTACATCAAGGCTAGACAGCTATCTGGGGAGTGTTACCCAGGAATACAACGTGTGTAAGATACAAGTAAATGACCAATATTCATAATTTCAGATACAAAGATGATACTGCATATAACCGGGATATAAATGGAATAATCATACTTAGCAATTCATCACTTTTCCATTGACACCTAACATGATACACTTTGTATAAGATTTATGGAAATTGTGTAACAGTGATATTTATAAATGGTCACTTTTTTTATACGCAGCATCACACCTGTAATCTCCTCCCTCCTCCCCCAGTGCTCCAGCCATAGCAGCTGAGTTAATACAATGGGAGAAGTAATCTGAACCCAGTAAAGGGATGGTGCAGATTGGTTCATAGATATTAAAACCTGGATTGTGTAGGTTTTTTTTCTCCTGTACAAGACAGGCCATAGAATTTCATCCAGTAGCTTCATCCTTGAGCCCAGTAACTTCTATTTGACTAAAGCATATCTTCCAGCCTTGATCTGACATCAAGAAGAGGCAGAGAATGCACCACTTCTTTGGTTGTTTGTTCCAATGGTTAATCCCCATCACTGTTAAAAATGTATGCCTTATTTCTGATTTGAATTTGTCTGGCTTTGACTTTCAGGCATTGGTTCTCGGTATGCCTTTCTCCACCAGACTGAAGACCCCGTTGGTACCTAGTATTTTCTCCCTGGGAATTGTACAAATCAATTCCAAATATGATGGAATTGATTTGTACACCATGCTCAAGTAACCTCTCAACATAGGCACCCACTGCATGCGTGCTCCAGGGCTGGAGCACTCACAGGGAAAAAATAGTGGGTGCTGAGCACCCATAGCTGTTTCCCTATCAGCTCCCCCGCCTCCCATCTGCTGGAGGGCCCCGCGGATCAGCGCCTCCCCCTCTCTCCCTGTGCCTCCCGCCTGGCGCAATCAGCTGTTTCACAGCATTCAGGGAGGCTGGGAGGGAGGAGCGAGGATGCAGCACGCTCGGGGGAGGGTACGGAACTGGGCGGGAAGAGGCAGGGTGGTGGGGCCTTAGGGGAAGGGGTGGAGTGGGGGCGGGGACTGGGGTAGAGCCAGGGATCAAGCACCTCCCGCACTTCGAAAAGTCAGCACCTGTATTTCTCTCAATATGCTATCTGGTGCACGAAGGGAAGCAAGGTAAGAACTGTTACTCAGAGTCTGAGCCCTCAAGTTGAAACATACTGATCTACAGTATTCAAAAAGAACACTAAAATGGGAAACATTATTCAAAGCTGACAAGAAAGTCAAGTACTTCTCAGAGGTCTTGAATTTCACTTTCTATAACTGTCTTTTCTTCATCAATGGAACAATACATAAATACAAAACCCCAGCAACCCTGCACTTCCTCATGCTCTCAGAGGATTACTCAGGCTTGATGAGCTGCTGTAAATAAATCAAAAAATCAATGTCAAAGTGATTTTGTGTTTACACCAGTTGATCATTTCAATCTATAAAACAAATTGTTATTAATGGCTGTGCAGGCAGCATATGACAGTTTTACTAAATATGATGGAATTGATTATACATATGATAGAACTGATTGTACAATGTACCAGAAATAATATTAATACAATGTTCCAAGCCTGCTTCATTTCTTAAGTGTTCATGGCCCATTTTTTCTTTATGAAACTAATATCTGCTTAGTCCAGCCTAAGATGCAGTTTTTGCCTTTTCCTTCACCTCTCTCAGGGCTGCATCTTTCCCTTTGTGCTGCAACATGGAAGGAAAAGAGAATGGGCCTTCTCAGTTATGCCCCAAAAGGCAGATGAGGCAACATGGAGGAAAAATTTACCCTACGCAATGGTATTCGATTGTCAACTATCTCACTGTTGATGAAATCATGCACAAAATAAGATGGACAATCACATTATGAAGATTTGTACTATCTACTGGTAGAGGAATCTCATCTTGGTGCTACAAGTAGGTGAATTTTGGTTTCCTGACAGAGCTTAGGGCAAAGGCTATTTCGTCTCTCCCCGCTCCCCCTTTTGAAACCTGATTATGCCTAAATCTCTCTGGTTAGGAATTATTATGAAGTGGAGCTGATACCTAGAGGTTATACCCATGTGAACAAACAAAGCATTACAAGTCTCTTTAGAATAAACACTAATTCTACAATCACCACTGATATCTATTCTGTATCCTTTTGAGGAGATCTCCTGTAGGTGAATTGAGAGGTATAGTTCCACTGCCACTACCTCTTTGTGGATAAATAGACTTCAATTTCCAAAGCTATGAAAGAAAAAGAAAAAGAAAGAAATTGTAGGCCATATGAGCCTTAGGACCCCAGAGCCTTCAGTGTCTACTGAAATTTACAAGTTTTGTTTCAGCTTTAGCCCAAGCAGTGGCATTTGCTGTGTGAAGACTTCCTTAAAACCCTAGCTGTGAGCTGAAGTTGCCGTGAACAACTCAGGGGGCCTTCCGGTGGGGTGGGGGGGGTTGGGGAGGAAAGAGTCCTCTCTATTCTAGTCACAACTAAATATAAGTCAAAACTTGCCTGTGAGTAGAATGGGAAGTTTTATTTTTCAAACTACCATTTCTCCCTTGAGTTGTTCAGATCGGCTTCGGCCTGAGCAGCGGCTTCTTCAAAGCTTCCACACAGAAGAGATGCAGTGGCTCAGCCTGAGGCTGGAAGTGAAACTGAAGCTGTTGGTTTCAGCTGGCACTGGAGGTTTTGGGATCCTAATGCTTGCAGTGATTATTGGTTCAGTTTAAACTGATTAAAATACATGAAAATGGTGGCTTTAAAAAAACAACAACATTAAAATGTATACTCAGTGGGTTTTTATTAGCCAGTTTTTAAACTCAATGTGTACATTCCCTGTTCCCATCTCCCCACCCACATATATAGGAACCAGCCGTCTCGACCATTGTTTAAAGGCATAGGTAGATTTATTCAGAGTACAGAGCGGTAGTTTTGAGATGTACCCACACTTCCCTGTGCTGTAAACACTTAGCAGAACTTGAACTTCAAATAAAGTGCATAAAACATGGATTTTTTTTCATTTTACCATAGTTTGCCCATCCCTAACACTTGTGTTCCTTGTTTATAAAGTAATCAGAGGTAAGCTCAGAATGACAGTCCATGTTCACACACACCTACACTTGGTGCGTTATTCAGACCTTATTGCCTGGAACTAATCTTCTAGGTTTTCTAATCAGCTGGATTAAAAAACCGCTTGGTTTAGAAGCTGCCCTGACCACAACCACCACAGCTCCCACCCAGGTTCCATTCCCTACAGAGCCTTCTCTCACCTCCCTCTTTGACAGGAGTTCTTCACAAGCATAATCTTCCCTTACCACTTACCATTTGCTCTCTGGTCTCCATTACTATCACCCACCTGTCAGGCTGATTGAATTTTTAAATTAATTTTGTCCCTTTATCAAAAATGGATATTTCCATGAAAACTAAGGAATTTTAAAATTCAAACACTAGAAAAAAGTATAATACTTTGGACCATTTCTAGGGCATAAAGGTCCTAGGAGATCTTGCAAAGTGCTGACTACTTCTGAAGTGTGATGATCACCCTCCCACCTTAATGAAGTCTAAAAGATTTGGGGACAGTCAACACTATTCAGGTTATGCTCACCTGAATGAGACTTTATATTTTATGCCCACCTGTTTATATATAAATGTACGTGGACTAATAATAGAATGCTTATAGTGTATGATATGATGATGATTTCATAGAATATCAGGGTTGGGAGGGACCTCAGGAGGTCATCTAGTCCAACCCCCTGCTCAAAGCTGGACCAATCCCAACATCCCTAAATGGCCCCCTCAAGGATTGAATTCAGAACCCTGGGTTTAGCGGGCTAATGCTCAAACCACTGAGCTATCCCTGCCACCTTCATAGCTTGCAAAAACTTATCTCCTGTGGTTAACTGATTGCCAATCATCAATATTTGAAGAGTACCTACAATGCGTTACAGAGCTTCCAGACATATACAAAGACATTGCTCCTCTCTCAAGAAGCTTGCTGAGCAGGACTATCCAACACTTCAGTCCCAGGTGAGATTGTAACTTGCTCAGATGGTGCAGATTTTTTATATTTTTGGAAAATATTTTGTTGCATTTCTTAAGTTTTGTGTTGGTCTGATTTAGGACGAGCAAGCATGAGAATCCTTTAGCTCTTGCAATCAGACGTGGGGCACAAATCATAGACTCAGGCATAAGGGTACACTATAGTTATTGAGAGAACATTATAATTATAAATAGTTTATAAAAGGTTAATAAATATTATAAGAATGTTACAGACAGATACTGTGAAAAGCACATCAGGAGAAGTTTGTATATATGATTACAAGTAACCTATTTACATGTTGGATTGTATAACAATTTATAATAATAGACTGATCATCTATTAATCATTTATTAACACTATATAAACAATTTATAAATTTTACCTTTAAGATAAAGCATGATGACCATTCTACCTGGTCATTGCCATTTCAAATTTCTATGATTCACGTGTTGGAATGATATGGGTTTAATATAAGGGCAAGAACAATCTATTTAATATCATCACACCGTACTGAGCTACACTGCATGGCTGGCCTCATTCAGTATGTTATACTATGTTAATTTTACCCTTGAGTTCCCATCTTTCTTCATTTGTGAAAACCTCAATAGAAAGTTATTTTTATAAAAGTTACTAGGAACCTTTATTCTTTTCTTACATTCAAGTCCAAAAAAAAAGTTATGGGTCAAGGGTCATGCCTGTTTACAAAAAATGCACAGAATTTTTCCCTACAAACCATTTTGCTGGCAACAGTTAGAATTTAATACACTGAATTTTAATCAAAGCATCTGGAGAGAATACATATTTTCAAAAGTTTTTTTGTCCTTTGATGCCATTGGTGGCACAAATGGTGCTCTTAGCAATATGTTTTTGGAAACCACAAAGAAAGTGCTCTTTATTGCACTTAAAGATATAACAGTTAGCATGAAAACAAATGTAATTGGTTGATTGTGTAAACAGAAAATTTAACAATATTGTTTTGTACTGCAGCATAGAACTACACACTGGTACAATATGTAAAAGCAGGTTTGCAGTCCCTAACAGCATTGTAACTGCTCATCCATAATTTCTAATGATGTCTGTTGGACTTTACACTAGGGATCATATATCTGTTTAAAAATGAATTTCAGAGCTTCAAGAGTTTTTTGATCTAAAGAAATTGTAGATTCACATTCATTATGCATATTTGACCTCTGCCCCTCTGTTCTCAATGAAAAAGGACATAAAGGCTGGGATTTTTTCTGACAAAGTGAGTAAAACTGTCATTCCCTGCATTAATGAGAGTTTCAGCTATTGATTTGATCTTTGCCCCATGGTCATTGATTTCTGCTCTTTTTATTGTAATTTAGACATAGATCTGTCAATAACATATTGACTGCAGAATGGAAAATCAATCATTTGTATTCTCCTTAGACCTCATAAAAATTAAATTTATTTTCATATTTGCTGACACCTTACAATATAATTCTGAGCCAGTAATGAGGCTATTTTCAGTTATTCTGGGCCTGAACATTTTATGATTATGAAAGATGTTTTGTACTATTCAAGATGAATAGCTTCAAAATGACAGTAGAGAAAGATTTGGTATTAAACATCTATAATTCTGATTATGAAGTATATCCTTGACCTGGATTAAAATAATAGCCCCATTGAAAGTTCATGACATAATGCTTTACACCAATCCATCAATATCTGAATTGTTATTAAATTGTACTATTCTGAGTTCCTTTAATATGGGGAAGGACTAACCCATGCTGACACCAAAACAAGAGGAGACTATAGAAAGCATTTGTAGGAAGCTGCGTCAGCTGCCGATTTCAGTGAGCTATAGGAAAAATGCTTGAAGTGGGAGGGATCACCGCAGAGCCTTTTTTTATTTATAGATTTAAAAAAAAAATCACTGTTCTGATTTAATCTTCTATGTGGATCAGTAGTTACATGTCCAGTTTAAGGCCTGTATTCTATGCTGGATGCTCTCAGATTTAGAGGCATTCCTAGGTCATTAGTTTTTCAAATAGCATTTCTCAGGTCACTAGATACTGAGAGGAAGAGATAGGAGGGTAATGTGTGTGTATATAAATATTTTTTTATAAAATATATTTTTTTGATACTTCTGTATATGATCTCTTTATAGAGTCCTCTGGGTAAACCAACAAAAGAGAGTAAAGGCCAGAATATTTAGGCAGCTGCATGTTACCAAAGAACATTAAGTACCCTTTCATTTGACCAGATATACTGAATGTGTCAAATTTAGACTTTATCAGAAGATAGTCTGCTAAGGAGCTATATATAAAGGAAAGTAGTCCCTTCCTCTAACATTCTAAGCAGCTGCTTTCGTGGGAGCTAGGGATACACGGAGGAAGAAAACAGGAAAAAGAGCAAAAACTGAAAATATAAAAATAAGATGTCCAGTCCTTGTATAAGAACATACATGCTAAGAATCATTACAGAGCTACTTTTTATTGGCAGTTATAAACCCTTTGGAATTGGAATTTAGAATAGAAAAGTTAATGGAACAATTAGGGTCAGCTTTAATATAATGACAGGTTTCAGAGTAACAGCCGTGTTAGTCTGTATCCGCAATAAGTCCACGAAAGCTTATGCTCTAATAAATTTGTTAGTCTCTAAGGTGCCACAAGTACTCCTATTCTTCTTTAATATAATATTATGCCAAGCACAAAATGACCACTGTTTAAGCCTGATCCAAAGCCCACTGAAGTCAACAAAGACTCCCATTGATTTCAATGGATTTTGGATCAGACCCTTTGTAAATAACATAAAATCATTTCCATTTTAGTTCTGTTTTCAGCACATATTGTCTTTTCTCCAAACTTTCACTTTTCTTCTTCTTCTTTTTTTTTTTTTTAAATCAGAGTTAGTCTCTGCTTGAACTGTTTGTTGTTGGTGGCTGTGGTGAACAACTTTTTAATTGAACAAAATGGTTCAGACTTTTTGAGTACAGAAGAGTAAAAAATATACTTCTCCCTTTACTTAAGTCTAGTATTAAAATGGGTTGGGAAGGAAAGTTGTAATTTGACATGGATACAGCCATCATTGTGAAGAACTGCCTTTGAGTGTCCCCTTGAACATTGTTATTGATTTGACTAAGTTATGTCCAATTGAAAATCTCACTCGCTCTGTGCATGGATATTACATTAAAGGTTATTCACTAATGCCCTGATTCTGAAAAGTAAATGATATGGATGGACCCCTGAACTCTAGAGCTCTGATCCTACAAACACACAGGTGAGTAACTTTGTGTATGAGTAGTCCAATGGAATTCGCTGTATTTGCATGATCAGGGCTTAATATTGTTAATTGAATAGCTAAAGAAGAACATGTACATGAAGGCAAAGCTAATTTACACACACACACACACACACACACACACACACACACACATTTACTGTGCACCTTCACTGATGTCTTCATTTCACAGCAAAATTAGCTTTGCCTTCATGTACAACGTACGTACGTGTGTGTGTGTGTGTGTGTGTGTGTGTGTGTAGATAGATAGACAGATAGATAGGCAAGAGGTTGTAGCCAGCCAATTAGTTCATTTATCATCCATTTATCATTATATTACGTGATGTTAGGTCAATTTATATGCTATTTCATATATGATCTATATATGCTAAATAGATTTAAATTGTAGGATTATAGAAGTATGAATTGGTAAGTATTTAGGAGTGATGAGTGTGTATTAGGTATATAAGTAATATAAGTAAACCATGGCTGAAATGCAAAGCCTACAGGGTGAGACCTGTAAGATTTTAAGATTAGCCATACCAGGCCATAGGCATAAGAACGCTTGACATGAATGGGTGACCTAGGAATAACCCTGTGCCAGCAAGATCACAAGCTTACTGCATAAGTGATGCCAATAGGTGATTTTATGGAAAAATGGATTGCAACAGATCACAATATATTGTCCAAGACTGGAGACACCTGATTGTAACAGCTTTGAATGTCTGTCTTGACCACAGGTTACAGGTTATGCATATATGCTAATGAAAATAAGAGGAACTATGAACAGCCTATGAAAAATGGAGTACCCCAATATTCATGGGGTGTGGAAGTACAGATAAGAAAAAGAGGGTTCCCTGGTTGGGTAAAAATGGGAAGACCCAAGGAACGACCCAACAAGAAACCCCAACAGGAACCATCCCTCTAACGATGATCATCTATTGAAAGGTCCATTGTACCCTAGAATATCTTTGAGAATGTGAGTATGACTACGGTTATAATTATTGCATAGGGTTTTTTGTAGATTTCTATATGCATGGGTAATTGTAATTTTATTTATTGCTTTAATAAAACTTGTAGTGCAGATAAGACTTTGTACTTGTGATTTGTATCTGTGATCACTAGCCATAGGTTTTGTGTGTTCCTAGAGTCTCCAAATTTGAGAAAAGCATCGGAGGCAATTTCAGTCTGTTGGGCTTGGAAATGTAGCTACTGCAGCCAAACCCACAGTGGTTTATTTCAAACTCACTAAATTCACTCTAAACAAAATAAAAGCCTACAAAGTACATTTTTCCGAAGGTTCATGGGTGAGAGGTTCCACATGTACCTTTACAAATTGTATGACAAGTTAGGGATCCTTCACAGCCTTGAATCGTTTGATATACAACTCATAAATCATACTGTACTTACTCCCACATTTTAAAAAATAGAATACTCAGCCTTGTTATGCATGCAAGAGGAGATGCAATAGAACATTGAAATCATCTATTGAATAACATTTCCACTTATTTTACATGCACATGCATGCAAACTGCCATTATGACATTGATATTGGACAGCCCAGGACTGAATGTTGTCCATGCTTAGCCTCAGGCAGGTGAAAATGTTTGGGAGGGGGGAAAATTTCACATTTGGGTGTAGGAGAAAACGTTTATCTGATTTTTTTTTAATTGCATCTGTTTGTAGCCGCTCAGAGGAGCGGAATAATACATCTTGGGAAGGTAGATTAATGGGCAGAAGGCAGGTGATGAGTTCAAAGGTGAGCATTAAATACATTTATCACATGTCTTATTCAACGTATCACATATCACATGAGATAAGTTGCAGAGTATGTGTGCATGTGTGTTTATAAACATGTATTACTCCCTATGTGTGTATATGGCTGCATTCCCACAGATACACAACAAGTTCTATGACAGTAACTAAACATGACCTATAATGGTATTTTTATAGCCAAATAGCAGTAGTAAAAGCAATGATTATGATTTTCACAGTTCATTTCACTTTTTTGCCCTGCAGACCTCATATAAAAGGAAAATGAGATCCAAAATGAAGTCTACAAAGTCACTGACTCTGAAGGACTTGGAGATCCATTGGTGTTTAATGATCCTCATTGGCCTGTATGATAGGAACTGGAACATTCTACTAAAGTAGATATGCAGTCCCTTAGAAATATATCCTTTTAAATTATTTTCTATATTATTGTGTTAGCCATGTATTCTAATGTACAAGCTACTCTTAAACTGTCAAATTTTTAGAGAGGCAAAAAAATCTACTTGTAGCAAAAAATCACTAAGATTTACATATCAAATCCTGAACATTTATTTTAATTTATTACAGTTTACTCAGACTCCTTCTCTACAAAACTCAGGTGCATAAACAATTCAATTATATAAACAAGTTCTTACAAAAGCAACATTGATACAATATCAGAACTAAAGGAGTCTCTGGCCTGCACAAGCTAAATCCTTCCCCATTTGTACCACACCTCCAATTCCATGCTAAAAACCTAGGTAAATAAACAGAATTTGCAACGTGTTTGGAAGATCAACAAATGTGGGGTCTGATGGATCATTCAGAAATCCATTACCCTACATTTGAGAGAAACACTAACTGGTGTTTTCTGGCTGATTTCAGCTACTTGCATAAAGCAAGGCAAAAATAAACATGGCAATGAGTGTCAGAACTTGGATCAACGGACTGGGACTCATGCTACAGTGCTAAAAATAGCTATTTAGCCATCAGGCTCAGGGGGCCCAAATCATGAAGGGCTTTTTCTCTCTCTTAGTCAATGATATTATTTCAGGCCCTCTGGATGCCAAGGAGGTTGTAACCAATTAGTTATTGTGGAGGATTGGCCACTAAAAATTGGTGGGATATATAGATTCATATGTGGCATTTATCTCTGGAAACAAACTCCTTAGGATAAAACAAGGATTAACAACAAATTTTTTACCAAAAGCTAGAACCAAACCCCTCTAGAGATTAGTAAAGTTTGGAGATTACTTTTCACCATCGTTTTGTATTTTTTTTCATAATTCTGAAATGTCTGGTTTCTGTCTTTGAGTGGAAGCCAGTACAAATACTATGAGATTTTTATAGTATTTCTGAGTTAACTGGAAGCCTTATGAACACTACTAGAGATTTAGCAAGACCTCTTCTTTTGAGAGTTATAGCTTTATTTTTCAGATCCAAGACTTTCGGAGTAGCTTTGGCTATGAATCCAATCTCTGTCCATCACTTGGACATTTGCACTGAATTTATCTGCCTTTCTCCATTGAACAATTTAAAAATCTGTAATCCCAAAAATAGCACTAAGCACAGGAAATATTACATTAAATGCAGATTCTCTGTGGACTTTTTATGTATTCAGGCCTTTCCCCCTTGTTTCCAACTCTGCTATTTTTGGGGGGAACCTAGAAGCAGAGATGGCAAAATTAAACTTCCTTGTAGGAAAATGGAATTATGAAATCCATTATCAAATGTAAAGATTATCCTAACAAAAAAGTATAAGTGAAGTTTAATCAGTTTCATTGTCTAAATATTATGCATAGCTGTCAAAGAATATCCAGAAAAAGCTATCAGCTTTTTGTCACTTTCTGCATTGACTGATAGTCGCAAAACACTTTGTGTATGATGGCTTTTTTCACACTCCAATGTTTATTCAATTGTGAAGGGATCATCAAGCTTTAAACCCCTTCAGTTTCATAAGCAAAAAAATGCATGCATGTTCAGCCACTTTATATCAAATTCAAGGAATGTTGTAAGACTCTAGGGGAATGTCTTGATGGGCACAAAGGGTGTGTTTCTCAAACATGTTAGCTTAATATGATTGAAGGCCTTTGGTTTTATCCTGGACAGCTAACATATCTTCCAATGTGTTAGTATGTATCTTAACGGGGCTTTTCCATCATATCACAAACTTCCCCCCCACACCCTCCACAAGACAGAGCCTAGGAGTCATAAAGCAAGTCATTGTGTTCATGTTTAGTCAGTTTTGTTTTGAAACATAACACCTGCTTTCAAACTGCTTGTAAACTCTTCCCAATACTCATTAAATCCTGGAAAGCTCAAACCACTACTTTGTGGTTTTTAAAGTCTTGTTAACTAGATATTATTTCTGATCAATAACCTACCATTTGTTGTTATGCCCATGTGCCATGTTACAGACATGGATATTTTCTCCTAACCACTCACCTTGTTTTCAGTATGTGTAGAACAGATAAAGTGGGTGAGATCATCCTTTGTTTGCTGTCTGTGACTTCATGAAATTGTATTTCAGTTAAACAGATTTGGCATTATTTCTTAGGACAATCATTAGTCATTTTATGCCCAGAAAAAAAACAGAAACAAACAAAAGATTTCCAACAAAAATTTCTCTTAAGTGAGGTCAGTAGGAGTTGCTGCTATCAAAAATTTGTCATCAGTTTTTCAACAATTATGATTTTACATGGCAATTCTTAGAACAAAAAAATGCCATAATGAAGGCTAGCTTGCTGCTTTGGGGTGATAGATATTATTATCTACTTGTGCTCTCTGTGAATGAAAAATTAATTTGATTTATTTATATGATTATATATTTTAAGGTTTCTCAAAAAATATTAGAAATCCTCCATATTTGTTATTTTATCCATTTTCTACATGTAATAATAGTTAATATTTCTAGTGTCATTAATCCCAAATTATCCAAAAGTACTTCACAAAAGACAGTGTACAGGAATCACTTCCACAAACCACTAAAATACAACCAACCCAGGAGGCAAAAATGGCAACAGTGCACCATAAAAGTGCACAATAATCTCAAAGATTGACTACCTTATCCACATTTAACCACTTAGAGATTTTTTTAGCTAGGAAGAACAACTAATTACCCAAATTAGAATTCGGCCAAGACACTGAAATTACCACTTCTACTGTTAAGAAAAATGTCAAGGAAACTTTCAAAAGAGGATAAGTCAGGACCTGAGTTTTACACCTTATATGAAGGCTGTCACTATTAGCAGCAAGATGTCATGCCCAACACCATGCTGGGACATTAGTTCAGCATTGTCTTTGACAGAATTGTGTCACCTGTCAAATCATCAAAGCTGTAGTAATTCATCTGCTTTGCAGCCTCTGCCCAAATTCAATTTCTGAAGATTTGGTAAACTAAGTCTTTGGGTATGTCTACACACCAATTAAGCAACCATGACTCCACCCCAAGCCCAAACTGCTACTCCACAATTTTACAGCCCAAGTCCTGCAAGCTCGAATGAACTGACATGGGCCAGCTGTGGGTGTTTAATTGCTGTATAGGCAAACCCTTTGTTCCTCTTCAGGACCTAATATATTGTTACATTTCTTCAATTACATTTTTAGTGTGTGTGTGTGTGTGTGTGTGTGTGTGTGTGTTTGTGTGTGTGTGAAATGCGATATGGGAGTTTTGAAATAGATCAGGATATTAGGTATGCCAATTTACAGGCTCATATACAGAATGTTTTCTCCCTCTCCCTATATTATACTACAAACAACAACATGACATAAAAAGAACATTATTATGGTTGCAAAGTCAAGCATTCAAAAGGTAGGAAATGCCAGAATTAAAGTTGCCATCCATCATGTGAATTGAATGAGGCAGAGGTCCTATGGAAAAAATAGTATATATGATCAGCTAATTAAGGACTTTATCCTAATTCATACACACAAGGTGGGGGCGGGGAGGAATTAAGATTCACAGGCAACATTAATTCTGACATTTCCTCATTTTTGAGTATGTGATTTGGCAACCTTAATAATGTTCTTTTAACATAATTTTGCATGTGTGTAATTTCCTAGGATTTTTTTTTTAAGTAAACTGAAAAAGACAGAAATTCCATAATGTGAAGTATATCAATATTTACATGGGGCATCAGCAGGACTGGAACATTTAAATCCACCACACGGATCTCTGCCACTTCAACTAATTGAGTAACTGATACCAATAGTAGGTTGCCATCCTCAATATCAGTGGTGGGCAACCTGCAGCCTATGCGATGTCAATGTAAACAAACTATGTTGCGGCCCACCAGCAGATTACCCTGATGGGCCGCTGCTCTATATGATCCAAAACTAGAGGGGAATGAGTAGAACACTTTGACCATGAGTTTCACTGATATTTGCTGACCTGGAGGAGTGGTTAGATTAAGGAATCTTGAATTCCATTCCAGGCTCTGGAGGGAAGTTCACCCCAAGCTCAAACCATTCTGCCCTGTCCCTTCCAACCTGTTTGTGTCCCAGTTCTGTCTCTTCCCCACACCTTGCTCCTTGTCCAAATCTCATTCACCTCATCTAGTCAGTCCCAGTCTCTATAGCTTCTCATCCCATCCCTTAGTCTTCTTGTCTATCATATCCTAGTCACACCATCCAGATTCCCAGTCCATGTCTCTCCACACTCTCAGTCCCATTGTCCTTGCCTCACTCCACTCTCCTTGCCCAGCCATTCTCATTAATCCACAACCCATTAGCTCCTTGCCCATTTATCTTTGTCCAGTCAGTGACAGTTCTACCGCATAATTGTGTTCCTCATCTGATCTCAGTCTTCCCTCCCACTGGTTCCCAGTCCCCATCATTGCCCCATCAGCTTCCAGTCCCAGTCTCCTTGACCATCCAGTCACATACTCCTCTCCACAGTTCCCAGTCCCAGACTCTTGTCCAGCCAATCCCAATCTCCCCCAACTCCTAGGAGATTTCTATGTCCATGCTGCCTGAGCCCAGCAAGAGATCCCTGAGACCAAAGGAGATCTCCCTGCTCTCATCTGCAGTGTCTGGCCCTGGCCTGGCCTGCAGTAGCCCAGAGCTGTAATTTCAGCCTGAATTTTCATGGATAGTCTGCTCAGCCCTGGACTTCAGGATGCCCGGTGAGGACAAACTCTTCAGGGAATTCCGCTGAGAAACTCTACCAAATCTCCACCAATCGCATGTGAACTGCAATTTGTGAAAGATTATAACTTGGGCAAATTTGGATGAGAAAAGGCAGATCTCTGATGTAAAGACCAACCCAAATTTGCCAAATTTCAAGTCTATGCTCCAAAGCAAAGGGGCACTAGAGCTTGTCAAAGGAAAAGGTTGCCAATTTTCTTTTTTAAATAGTAAAACAGCGTATTGTTATGAGCTGTGTGAAACCTTGTTATGGGATTGAGGTTGACTGGTGTGAACTCACCCTTCAGTTAACATAAATGCAAGCATAAGCCCCAGCTAAAACAAAAAGAGTATGTGACCCTGCCCAGGAGTTTTTGGCTGAGTATTATTTTGGGTAGGTGTGTGAATGTGTGGAAGACAGAACATAAAGAAACTGAGAACAGACAAGAAAGACAGAGAGATAGCATGAAGGAGCAGCTGAAAGCATGGTGACTAAGTGTGAAAGAAACTTGAGTAGAGTTTTTGGGTTAGTGTGCAGACTGAAAAGAGTGTTCTTCGTGCTGTGAGCAAAAGAAGCTGTTCCCTGGTATTTGATTCCTTCTGCATTCAGAAACACAGCGCTTTGTAACTAAACAAAACTATATTGAAGAAATACCTGACTACCACTGATTTCTACTCCCAGCTGCAACATCCACAGGGCCCCAAACTTTGACTAGCTCTTCATGTCAAAAGGGCACCAATAGTTTACCCTAGCCTTAGGGCAGATGCCCCAATGTGGACAATTTCAGCCCAAACAGTTAAAGTTTTGTAAAATTATAAGCAGCTGAAGCCAGAGTCCTATAATGGGAAGTGTTTGGCAACCTTAATCATACGTGGTGCAACCAGCCCTGCTTTATATATACCTACATAGAACCAACAAGTAAGCACACATTAGAGATCTGTGCCCAATCTGCGGAGGATTCATTGTTACAGTCTGTTGTGATAAGTGGACATATAAATGTACCCTAATTGAACTCAACTGTAAAAAGATTATGAAATATCTCAATAACCTATAATAAAAATGTTGATGGGAAAAGGTATGAAAAGGAGACAATTAATACAAACAAAAAAGTCTAATGATATAATTCAAGGATTGTGTTAAAATCATGCTTAGTAAACAAATGTGGAACCAGAAATCAGTGAACCAAAATTAGTGTTTTAGAAACAAGGCCTAACTGATGGACAAAATAATGAGGGGTTGGGATATTCCACCCACCATTCGCTTTGTGGGTCCTAAAAGAAAGAGACTTGGTGGGGGGGAGGTGAGATATTGGGTATTGGAGTGAGCTTCACCATCATGGCTGCTACCCCCACCATCTCCTGGGACCCCAGACCTTCTTCATTGAAATCCTGAAAGATGTCCTGACCAGACCAGAGAGAGGACCCAGACGGCAATCACCTCTATGGGCTCCATCTGAATCCCAAACCACCTGGGATGAAATTAGATCAAACTTTAAGAGCAACAACAACCGCTCAAGCCCACCTCAGCTACCTTCGCTTTTACCAAAAAGGACAGTTATTACTATCTGGAATACCATCTAAGAGACTGTCAAACACAAGGAAGTTTTTCCTTCAAAATCTAAAGGGAAAGGAACAAAGGATGTCGCTAAAATGACAGTCTTATACAATACTTTACATTTCAAATGCTTTAACTGTTTTTCCTTCTTTTCTATATCTTTAATAAAAGGTTAAAAGGATGTTTAATGGTGTTTGCCATGGTGTTAAGCAGGCTGAGATCTTTGTATATCAAATACCAGACCTTGTTTAACACTGTTTAATGTTGGACAGTGATGCTTTTAGCTCTGGAAGTTCCCAGTTCAAGATGGTGGCCATCATAGATACACAGACAGACACACACTATCTGTATAAATCATAAACAACATTTAATATTATTAAACCCACCTTCATTTATTGAGCTTCATAGGTGTCTGTCCCACAGTTATGGAAATCCATTCCATGAGATTACAATGACCAGAAGCCTGTCGGTAAAAAAAAATGCAAGCCTGCTGTGGCTGCCCAGTCATGCACATGTCCCTCCATGCCTGCTCCCAGAGAGTCAGCAGCAGGGGTGATCCCAGCCACCGAGCCAGGGGGGACCCTAACTGGGAAGCCCAAGCCACCAGACAAATTTCTGAGCCGCACCAGCTCTCCCCCCAGAGATGGGCCTTACAGAGCAGCTTCCTGCTCTGGCTGTGAGCTCCAGGTAGGTGGGTGATGTCTGCTGCAGGCAGTCCAGGGCTGGGTGGATACAGGGAGAGCTGCAGCCCGGAGCATGCTCATCCCCCAAGACAGGGCGCGGAGTGTTCCAGCAGGGCTCCGTATTGCTGTCTCCCCCTCATTTGGCCTCGGCCTGAGGCAATCCGCACAGCAGTCTTTACATTTTTTTAGCAAGATGGCACATGGGCCGCACCTGTGTGTTGATTGGGCTGCAAGTGGCCTGCTTAGGAACTACTGATATAGATAGATTTACCGTACTTTTATTCAACTAAATATTTAACTGTTTTGAAAACAGAGTACTAAGTGTCATATTTTCAGCAGCAATTTTCTCTTTATTTTGGTGTGTGCAATTAGCTGAATGCACATTTTGTTACCTCATTTAATTCCAGGCACATCTTAACAATTAGATCGCTACACTTGAAAATTATTTTGCATTAAGATAGTGTGAGAATTTAAAACGTTATGGCTATTCTAGAATACTTCCCCATATGGGCATTCTTACTCCAGAATACCATTTTTTAAATCCATTTTCCAATGGATTAGGCTAAATCAGAAAAAGGCTGCCCAGATGGGGATCTATTCTGAAATAGCTATTCTGGTTAATTTCCCTGTGTAGACAACCCCTTAAAGTGCCTTATTTACAGGCACACTTGGATACTTAGATACCTAAATAATATGACTAGTGCTTGTCACCAAAAAGAAAAAAAGAAACAAAAAAAAAAAAGAGGTTGTATCAAAGCCTCTTTAAAAATCAAGCTTTGAGTATGAATGAAAGGATCTATACACATTTTTTACTTACTCAACATAGTACCAATCCTACTCACAGCTTTTGTATGCCACAATATTGTTCCAACAATGTTTGCTCTGGATACGTGCTGATCCCTTCAACAACAATTAGAAACCTCTTTTTGAGACTGTCACCTTCTTTACAAAATGTATCATCAGAATGTTCAGTTAGCTGCTGGAAGCCTGAACAATATCCTTTGTCTGACCAGCTGCTAAAGCATCCAGTTGCTGGGTATACTTCATTCCTAAAGTACAGGACACATGCCAATAGCATCACAGTTTGTCTGCTGCTGATGTGTTTCTATCACTGGCCAGCTGTTGCAACTATAGTTAGCAGTTTGCCAAAGCAAAGACTATAGAAAACAGTGAATCAGAGTCTCAGCTGGTGTAAACTGGGTGACTGAAGTCAGTGACACTATCCTGGTTTATGCCAGCTGAGGATCTGGTCTGACGGCTTGTCATTTTTGAAACACTTTCATCTTGTCCATACTTTATCAATCATGTCACATGTCTCTGAACTATAACCAGTCTACTTCAGAGTTCCAGCAAATTCTTCAGAGAGTTTTTATTTTACACACACATACATGCACACACACAACGGACCCCCTAATAACCACATAACTGAAGCAATACATGTGCTTTTAGAGCTTGTCCATCAACTGTGATATTAGGTGAAAGATAACTGATGCTTTTTTGTTATGAATTTGGTTTCTGGGTGTTCAGATACAGTCTGAAAAATGTTATTCTCTCTACGATATCTGTAGGCCCTTTCTCTCCACTACAGACACATTTCACTTTACTTTTACAGTGTTAGACACTTGCACCTAATCTTTGTATTTCATTCTGAAACTCACCTACAGTCATCTCAGCAGAGAAGCATCAATGCACTCATAACGAGCTTGCTCTTTCTTATGCCAAAATTTGAAATCACACTAATGACTTACTATTTTTCTTTTTTGGGTATTGAAGCTTCTGTCTAATTGAATTATATATCAGTCCAAGTCAACATTTCTTCACACAATGCATAGTCAACCTTTGGAACTCTTTGCCAGAGGATATTGTGAAGGCCAAGACTATAACAGGGTTCAAAAAAGAACTAGATAAATTCATGGAAGATAAGTCCATCAATGGCTATTAGCCAGGATGGGCAGGGTTGGTGTTCTTAGCCTCTGATTGCCAAAAGCTGGGAATGGGTGACAGGGGATGGAACACTTGATAATTACCTGGTTCGGTTAATTCCCTTTGGGGCGCGTGGCATTGGCCAGTCTTTTAAGGGACTGGAGAAGATTTTTGCCACATCACAAACTGTCAGCTAGTGGTGTAGGTGCCTTCCTTAGAGCATATGGGAAATTTGACTACTAAGGGGGTATTGTAGTTTTGATAGTTATCTGTTGCAACTGTATGGCACCTGTCCAGGGCAGATGTATTTAGATAGCGTGGGATTGGGGAGCGGGGGGGAAGCAGTGTTGACACTGTTGTCGAGACAGCAACTGGCTGTGCCCTTGATGCGCATTACAGGGCAGGAGGAGGATTCTTTGCCTCATGGAGAAAGAAGCGCCTGATCTTTGAATCAACATTCTTCACATGGCGAAAGGGTAAAGAGAGAACTATGAGTCCCTGTTTGGATTTCACAGGAGGGGGCTAGAGAGAAACCTCTTCTTCAGGATTGCTATGTGTTTGTAGTTATTTGATTGAGAACTTCAGAGGACTTATCCTGCCAGATATTTGTGGGGGAGCAGTGTAGCCAGCTATTTTGTTATAGCTATATGGGCATAAAATACAGATACGGATTAAGGCAGTAAGCCTACAGGCCTCAAGCCTATAAAACAATATCTTAGCCAAACTAACTAAGGCATAAAAGATTTGACATAAGCAGCTAACCAGTAAATGACCTTGCAACACAAGATGTCACAAAGCAGACTGCTGTTATAAGCAAGTGCTGCTAAATTGCTGGTAGGTAACCACAATATGCCAATTTATACCAGCTTATCAACAGATGTCCAACCGCAGAAATGCCATAGTGATTAATTAGTGTACATGTTAATAAGCTTGAAGTAAAAGACTTAGCAACCTTGGGGAGAAGGGCACCCCAAGATTAGTAGGGTGAGAAAAGGGCCAAGGAGCAATCTTGGTGCATCTTGTCTACTACAGGGTTCCCCAGCATAGTCTGGTGTGATTATGCACATGTTTAACATTCTGCATTATCTCTAGCTACTTTGTTTTATTGTAGTGTTTGTGATATAACTAATTCTGCTAATAAAACTATTAAAATATCAGAAGGACTTTCCTAAGTGTGAATGTCTCCCCAAGGGCCCTCACTCACAAAAGCTGCAATACATTGGCTGATCTAGAGGCAGCTGAATCATGCCAAATCACAGAATGTAAAATTGGGAAATCTAACACCCAGGGCCGGCTCCAGGGTTTTGGCCTCCCTAAGCAGCAAAAAAAAAAAAAAAATGCCGCGATCGCGATCTGCGGTGGCAATTCAGCAGGAGGTCCTTCGCTCTGAGCGGGAGTGAGGGACCGTCCACCGAATTGCCGCCGAATAGCTGGACCTGCCACCCCTCTCTGGAGCGGCCGCCCCAACCACCTCTTGCCAGGCTGGTGCCTGGAGCCGGCCCTGCTAACACCTAACCAATAGCTCAGGCATCAGTAACTGCCTGGCTCTTCCTACCATCACTGTGTTATGCCATAGTTAATAAAAGTTGTGGCCTTCACTTTAACCAACCCTGAGTGTGGTATCACAGTCACTTTGGTATCTGGGCCAACTGCTGTCCAATTTGCGCCCTCACTATGGTTTTAATTCTACTTTTTTAAAACATCCACAATCACTTCACTACTTCCAACAACCCCAATCTCCCTCTCTATTGCATAATTTTCTTGTCTTCTGCAAAAATCTGTTCTCCAGCCTTCTGTCCCACCTTCATGACTCCTATCCCCACAAAACTTCATCTTACATGCACTTGATCCTCTGTCTCCTCTCACCCAGTGCTGGCCCTGACTTATTGTCTCTGTCTTGTCATGAACTTTAGACAGGAGACAACAACACAGATGCCAGTCTGTGTTACCTATTTTTTTCAATGTTTATTTTATGGTTCACTAATTAGAATGGAATATTGGTGTTTACTAGTTATAGGGTTCTCTCTTCAATGACCAAAAACTTCATTTTTATTAGTTATAATTTTTAGGCCATGGATTAGATACTACAGGATATGAGGTTTTCATCTAAAGGAGACTTGATATGATAGCTTTCTGAAAAAAACAAAATGACTAAAACTAGAAAATGAATTATAGGGAAGAATCCTGTCCTGGCAAATAGATAGAGCAGATCATAGAACAGGTTTTTCTTAGGTCTACACAGATTTTTGTTTTGTCAAGTCTCATATGCCACCTATTACTCAATTTAAAAATAAATAATTAAAAATCCATGATACAGTTTACATTTCTCTTCTCTTACCTGCTGTCCACTACTAGCTTCACCAAAGTCACTCCTGGTTTACACCTGTGTACATAACTGGAAAATACATTGTTTTTTAAGAAAATTATGTGATTCCTAAAGATGGGTATATGGGATTTTAAACTTTTTAATTCAGTTTCTGCTAACATTCATATCAGTGATTTTGTTTTTAATCACAAGAATGTTCATAGAAATCAGAACTCTCCCAAATACTCATGGGCCTGTGGTTGTGCTGGAAATGTTTATGAAGCCGTTACGAAATCTTTGTTTTCCTTCCTGTTAAGAAAAGTTTTGATCATCCAAGCAGGAAGCAAGAATACCACCATTGGACTATCACACAAAACAAATAATGAATAGTCTAACCCACAGTCAAAATGAATAACTTGCAAGCAATCCAAAGGCTGACCTATGTTAAAGTGTACCTCAAGCAAGTGAACAGGGAACAGATTTGTAAAAATCAAAATCTCTTTATAGATAGTTTAAAAAAAAAACCAGTTGTTGAATAATTTAATGTGCTTCAAATAGTTTGTCCAGCTCTAATCATCATTATCAACCAAACATGTGGCTCACAGCTGGCTGCCAATTGCATAAGTGGTCAGAGCAATAACTTGTACAGTATTAGTTGTGTCTGATTTGCATGGTAATTGTAATGCACCTCAAATTATACAACTACCAAGTTTATACTGACAGTAGATACATTCTAATCAAGTTTACTGAAGCATTCTTTAAATGTATTTTTAGACATTATGTTCCTCCTAATTGTCCTGCAGTTTGAATGGGAGATATTGACCAACAGAATTGGGAATGCACAAATTAATACTGCAACATTTGTGAATTCCTGTGGTTTTTAGAGTTTGTTCTGTAAACAGTTCCCTAATGATTTCTCTATTGGCAAATTGCTTGTTTTTTGTTTTTTTTTAAATAAACATTTTTATAAAAATTCAAATGGCTTAATATTCCTTAAAGATGATCCCAATATACCTCAACTGTAGTTCTTCCATACAAACCACCCCTGTGGGGAAAGCCAAAACAATACCGCATGCCTTAGAGGTCAACAAAGTCAGGTTCTGTTGCGGAGAGAGTGTAATAAATTTCAGAACAGCAGACTCTTCACTGAAAGCAACGCACCTCTTGTTTAAATGAGAAGGCTGTTTTCTTTAGTATCCATGGAGCTGCCACCACATCATAGGAAGAGGGCACACTATTGAGGCCATGAATCCTGCTTCTCATACTATTCTTCCCAATGACTTCTGCTATTTTCAGGTCTCTAAGTAGGTTTTTCTTCATTCGTGTCATTTCGCTGCAAGAAGAGAGATTTTTACTTAGTTCCTTAACAACAGGGAGAACGGCAGCTCACCAATTCCAGTATTCTAATATCCAAGTTTTCTCGATAGATTACAGTAGTGTATTTCCCTTTCATATTCAGCCACTCCCTCTTTTTTTCCCCCAAGGTTCATCTTCATTTTATCAGGCTTTTAATCTTCTCTTACATTTATCTGTGACCTGTAACTTTTTCATATTGTTTCTTTATCCCACCTCTATCACTTCAATATTTATTATTTTCAGACACTATCAGTTACTGCACAGTAGACCCTCATTAGATTTTGTTTTTAATCTGAACAAGCTAATTACAATTTAGAATGCTTGTTAACTTTTTTAATAGTTTTTATTGATTCTTATCAGAGTTAATTTTCATATGCAGATTTAGTCTTCTACTTGATATTTCACAGTCAGAGACAAAAAAAAAAAAAAAAGACCATTAGAAGCTGATATTTCCTACTGAAATTTGCCCCTGGTAAAACGTTTGATTTACTGTAGATGAAGATCAGAATGATTAGAATATTTTGAAGAATAAAATCTATGTTAAAGAGTTATGTTTTATAGCTTCACTTATCTTTAACTTGCACACCCTGCACATTTTCAAGAGAATTGGCAGTCCTGATGCAGATAAAATATCATTAGACCTCTCCTTGCTACTCTGTTTTTTTCAAAGTGAATATTAATTACCAGCTTCAAGCCAAAACAGTTTTCACATTTCTATGCCTGGTGTGTTTTGAATCAGAAAACTTTTGGGGGGGCGTGGGTTAAAAATAGAACTCTTGGCTACAGAAACACACAGAAGAGTTGTAAATTTCTTAAAAAAAAAAAAAAAAAAAAAAAATCAGAAGTAACCTAAATTTAAAGCATTCAAGCTTCAGTCTCAGCTCTACTTTCTACTCTGTTGTATCTTTTGTGAAATTTACAATTTCAGTGCACAGAGAGAATGATTTATTCTTAATATTTAGTGATAATGATCATTGTGTTTTTCCAGACTTATGTTAGGAAGGCAAAGTTAACAATATGATTTTTGTATAATACGTAAGAAAGCTATTTGGCTATTTTGATTCTGAAGGGGGGAGAGGAAAGGATTTTTTAGTATTTTTTAAAAAAAAATTACAAGCAAGTAAAAACAGAAACAATCGGGCTCTAGACTAAAGCTAAATCTCTGATTATAATCTTCTGATTTTTTTTAATGCAGTACTTTATTCTCTGGCCTCTTTCCCATTAAACGTAATATTCACTAATACAGTATACTAAAATTAACAGCATTAGAAGGAAAATAGCTAAGAAAGGCAATTTGATCCACTGATCTTAGTACTGTAATTTACCTTCCAGTAAAAACCATATTAACCTTGTTTTAATTTAATCCCCAGACAGTGGTCCTTTTGAGACAGGGACAATGAAAGACAGAAATCAATATTCTAAGAACAAAACAGATTTCTCACATAGATAGATTATAAAGAGATAATATTTTGGAAGTTTTCCATTGTTTATCCAGGATTATTATACTTTCCAACAAGCTGTTGGGAAGAGAATATCCGCTGAAAAATATGCCTGTCTATTTAAGTAAGCAGCAGCAGATGATGAGGGCTATAATGTAGCTGTGTTGTCACATAGCTTGGGCTTGCATCTTAAATGGTCCTTTGCAAGTCTTCTTCCTTCGTCAACAGTTGGTATGGGAGGATTTAGTTTTTAAATCCTTCAAAATTGCAATTTTTAAAATCATTTGTAGCCAACCTCATGCTCTCCTTCCTTCAATCTCAGCTCTGTAAACCTTCTGTAAATATGTTCCAAAAGTTGAGTAGAAATCAGGGTGGATCGATTTAAATCAAAGCAATTTAAATCACTGATCATAACCATGATTTAAAGGAGCAAACACTAATCCTTCAGTCAAATAACTGATTTTAATCATGTTTTGCAATTGTTCTTTTTAGTTATTTTCCTAAAGAACACTTCATTTTCATTAGCTGGAAGCCATTAAAACATGTTCATTTGCAATTAAATAAAGTCTTTACATTACATTTTGGGATTCTTTTTGATAACAATGAGAATAAACTATATCTATATGCTTATTTAGGAAAATAGCTTACATTAATTTAGATTCTTATTTTTTACAGTTTTATTATATTAGAAAATGCTATATGGCAGCAAAACATGGTCGCTGACAAAGACGGAAGAACATTAGCTGTTCAGAGGGCAATGGAACGAACATTTTTGGCATTTCGCTCTCTGATCGCATCCCCAATGAAATAACTAGGCAGCAGTCTGGAGTCCAAGATGTCGTTGTCGAAAGCAGGCTCAGCAAAATGCGGTGGGCGGGACGTGTGGCCCGACTCAGTCACAACAGATCGATGGAAGCTATATCTGAGTGGTATCCGCGAGAACTGAAATGGCCAAATGGTCTGTCTCCAAAGAGGTGGGATGATTTCTTAACAAGGAGATATGGACAAACATGGCAAAGGATGGCCAGAGCGAGAGAAGATTGGAAGACGTGTTGTGATCGGCTCAGTCTTAACTGATGAAAGACCGACAGTCTATGCAGAAAATGGGGAGCGATGCATTCTTTATTTACTAAATTATGATTAATTTACTTGAGATTGGTGTCATGCTGTATTTGGATAGAAATTCAAATATAATTAAAATGCATAAACCAAGCATTTTTAAAAATTAAATAAAACTAGCTTTAATGGATTGGATTCATATGGGGAAAAACATAAAAAAAAAAGTTTTGTATTTAAAACTAACTGATTTATTAAACAGGAAGTATTATCTGTAATTAGTGAATTGAACTCTTTACAATTTGGCAGCAAATATGTACTACATAATGGGTTTTGTTGTTGTTGTTGTTTTGCATTTAATTTAAATAATTTAATAGATTATACTAAATTTAGGCCTTAGTGTAGCTTGTCAATTTCAATTTTAATTTTAAATAGTTTTATCTTTTTTTAAAAAAAATAAACTTGTATTGAATTTAAATAAAATATGATTTACATAAAATATTTTTATTATTAAAAAAAGATCACTGATTTTTATCCACCCTAATGGACATTAAATGGAAAAACATAGAGGGGCTATTCCTGCTGCCAATGAAATCAGTGAGTTTTGCTACTTATTTTAATAACACCAGCCTCAGGTCCCAAATACTAATAGAATTAGAGATGGGATGACCGGAACTTGCTTTGTTTGATTTTTGCAAGACCAAAACAAGAGGATGATTTGGCTCCAGATACAATTTTTTTCTGGATCTCTGAAGTTTCAAGATGGAGATAGATCTCAGATAAATGGTTCTAGTCCTGAAGCATCTCTAAATAGAAGAGGTAAATAGGAAAGATGGAGAAAGTGGCATAATACCACCTTTCTCAAAACTATTTTAATTAGTTTAGAATACTTAAAATGAGATGATAAAAACATGAATAAGAAGATAAACATAAGAAAACAGACAATGAAAAAGGATCAAGAAATGACCAGTAGAGGGAACACAAAAGATAAAAAGTAGAAAAGAAGATAAAGGGGTAATTAATGAGTATAGAAGAACCTGTATATTTTGAACAAAGGAGAAAATGAAAGCAGTGATGATAACATTGATTTTTTCCCCATAGCTGATCAAATAATATTCATCAAATAGTTTATTTTAAGAATTTTGTTTTGGCACTCAAACTATTGGAGTAATTCTTCCACAATGATTAAGCATCCCTATAACTGGTTGAACAGTATCCAATAAATAAATGTAATGATTCATTTGCATCATTTGTCAAATGAATTAGGATTTTTTCTCCTTTGATATTATTCAACCCCACTGTAATATTTACCAGAGACCTGGAAGCATCTTCTACTTTCTTCCTAGTGCAATCTAGTTCTTCACATCCCTCTCTGTTGCTTGAATCTGGCATCTAGTAGTTCTCTGTTTCTCCTTTGTCTCTATCAAAAATTGATGGGGGGAAAACAATATAGGAATTCTACTGTTTTTGACTTATCAGCAATTGTGTCATAGTAATGTTCTATTTTATCATTGGCCTTTCTTTTTCCTTGTATAATTTTATTAAAATAATGTCATTTGTTTTCTTGCTTACTCTATCTAAACTGCTAGTGTGTATTCTGCTTTTGGCAATTCTTCCTTTTGAATTTCATTAGACAAATACTTATTGTGCTTGAGTTCTTTTTAAAATTTCATTTTATGTTTGTCTTTTTTTACTATTCAGTTTTCTTTCTAATATTAATAATTAAGAACCATCAGTGTGCAAGACACAGCAAAATGCATAGGGTTTATAGGGCCTGATCTTGCATTAAAAGTCACAGGTGTGTACCCCTGAATGCAGCCCCATTATCTGTAATGGGGATCCACAGACACACTCCTAACCTACAGGGATTCTCAGTGCAATATCAAGACCTACAATTAGAAACAAAAGCAACTATTGTATACGTAAGACCATGAGAATGACCTTAGTGGGTAAGACCATATAGCCCAGTATCCTGTCTTCCAGCAGTGGCTGGTGCCACATGCTTCAAAGGGAATGAAGAGAACAGAGCAATTATTGAGTGATCCATCCCCTGTTGTACAGAACCAGCTTCTGTCTGTCAGAGGTTTAGGGACACCCAGAGCAGGGGGTTGTGTTCCTGACCTTCTTGGCTAATAGACAATGAGGGACATATCTTCCGTGAACTTATCTAATTCTTTTTTGAACCCACTTATACTTTCGGACTTCACAACATCCCGTAGAAACAAGCTACAGGTTGACTGTGTGTGGTGTGAAGAAGTACTTCCTTATGTTTGTTTTAAACTTGCTGACTATTAATTTAATTGGATGATCCCTGGTGCTTGTATTATGTGAACGGATAAATAACACTTCCTTATTCATTTTCTCCACACCATTTAAGATTTTATAGATCTCTATCATATCCCCTCTTATTCATCTCTTCTGTAAGAGGAACAGTCCCAGTTTTTTTAAGCTTTCCTCAAATAGAAGTTGTTCCATACCCCTAATCATTTTTGTTGCTCTTCCCTGTACCTTTTCCAATTTTTATATATAAAAGAGAGAGAGAGAGAGAGAGAGAGAGATGTGGTGATCAGAACTTCACACACTGTTCAAGGTGTAGATGTAGCATGAATTTATATAGGGGCATCATGATATTTGCTGTTTCATTATCTATCTCTTTCCTAATGGTTTGTAACATTCTTAGTTTTTCTGACTGCCACTGCACATTGAGAGGATGTTTTCAGAAACTATCTACAATGACTCCAAGATCTTTCTTAAATGGTTGTTATTGTATTTAGTGACCGATGATGTTGATAATGGCATTACATCTTGTGAGTATGGTTATGGCTAAAAAGCCCAATATGCGAGTCACAGTCCTTTTTGTAGGGAAGTGCATCGGTAGCTTGTTGCTGAGGAAGAGATTACAATCTGGGCCTTACGAGTCTTCCTCTGGTTTCTACTCAGCCTCTGTGCCTCAAGATCCATACTGCAGTTAATCTCGAACTGGATAGCTCCCTCATTGATGACTACTCACCAGTGTGAGCTGTCTGGTGCTGATGACTCCCAACTGTCAAGGGCAATGTTGCACTGCTTCAAGTTATGCTTCAGTGTGTCCTTGAAGCATTGCTTCTGTCCACCTTGTATGTAGTTGCTCATTTTCAGTTTGCCATACAGAAACTGTTTTGGCATTCCGCTGTCATCCATCCTCAACACGTGTCCAGACCAGCATAACTGTTATGAAGTAAGCATGATTTCAATCCCTGTGGAGTGACAACATTCCAGAACCTCATTATTGGTACCTTTATCCTGCCATTTGATGAAACATATGGGACACAGGTGTCATAAATGGAACTTATCTAGATGCCTGTAGCAGGTCTAGGTCTCGCACCCATACAAGTTGGACAGCACAACTGCTTTATAAGCTTTTAACTTGGTTTAAAGCTTAATGCTATGTTTCTGCCAGACTCTGCCTGATAGCCTGATAAATGATAACTGGCTTTGTTGATACTACTTGTTAGCTCCTTGTCTATAGTAGTATCATTCAACAATATACTACCAAGAAGTCTACAACAGCATTCAGCTGGGTGTCACTAATGGTGACATCAGCTGTGTGAATTTCTTGAGCTGTAACAGCTAATTTAGAATACATCATTTTGTATGTATAGTTGGGATTATTTTTTCCAATGTGCCTTACTTTGCACTTATCAACACTGAATTTCATCTACATTGTTCCCCAGTCACCCAGTTTTGAGAGATCTTTTGTAACTCTGAGTATTTTTAGGAAGGCTGGATATTTAATGGAACTCTGAACCTTAAAAAGCTTTGTTAAGTCCCAGCCCTTCCCCATCCCCATAGATGTCAGTGCTCATCTAAGCAGTTTGTGGCTGTTTCTATTTCTAAAATAACATTGCAAATAAAAAATGGTCATTAAAGCTGAAAGTTTGTCATGATTGTTTTTCCTAAACACCATTAATTTTACATGCTCCTGCCCCAAGCCAATAGATATGTCTAATTGATGTAAAATAGACCTAATGTTAACTACTGCACTAGAGGTATCCTTGGTGGGAATAAAAATGTTGATGTAAAATTCAGAGGCAGCAGTTGTGGGCCTTAGAGTCAATGATTCTTGCAAGTTGTCAAAGCTGTTGCAATACCTATGATAAATAAACCTGTATATCCCATTAATAACTTTCTGACCCTAAAAGATGCTGTCATTGAGGGGTGGCTCAGCAGTTGTACTCTAAGTGATACAGGTCTATAGCTATGGTTCTTTATGTAAATTTAACTCCAAAACTCTTGGCTTTTAAACACTTCTGGGTTTTTTTTTAAATAACCTTCTAATAATGCTTTAAAGAAATGTATATGTATTTTTAGGCTTGATTCTATTTAACAATATTCTTATCATGAAAATGTAATCATAAAGTGATGTTTCTCTATTAATTCCTATTTTTATTGCCTTCAATACAATATATACCCATCCATATTAGCATTCTGGTTGTGCGATTCATCCCACCATGTTGCAGTAATTGCTATTTTTGCATACTTTTCCTCCAGCATTATTAATTTAAATTCATCCTGTTTATTACTCATGCTGTTGGACAATAGCAAACTATAGGCAAAGAAAATCTGCTAAGTCGGAGGATTTAGAGACTACCAATGGACTTCCTGCAGATTTCGCTGTATTCAGCAGACTCTAAGCTTTCATTTAAAAAAAAAATCCCAAAACTTCATGTTTTAGAAAGAGTCTGCACAATACAAACTGATGTTCTGTCATCTTTCAGTGTGTGCAGAGTGAAACAATAGCTCTAATAGAAGACTAAACTATTTGATTGTTAATGCTGAAGCCTAAATATAACAACTTAATTATTTACATTCTTAACCATTTCATTGCTGATTGTCACACGGGAACCAATGAGCTAAGGCATTTATCCACTGTGACTAATTATATTAGCCCCTTCTAATGTCCCATTCATTTGAAAATACGTTTCATAGTAACAGAGCTGAAGTTTTGAATATACAAAGGATCCAATATTGTACTGACCAAATAACCAATGGTAGTCAGGTTTATTGCTCTAAGCCAATAATAATAATATAGTATAAGTAAAAGGTTCTGTACACTACCAGTCTCTGGGAAGCCATCTTGTGCAGTATTACATTCACCTTACATAGAAGCTGTGCTCTGAAAGCTACACCCTAAAGCTATCTTTTTACACCCTGCCTGTTTACAAATAAAGAAGTACTGTGTATGTCATCTGAAACTAGATTTTTCTGGTACCGTGGTGTATCCCTTATCTCTTTGTTCTGAAAATCTGAACCCACGCATTCCACCAAGCCTCGTGAAGGCACCTTAGATTTGTACCACAGTAGAACATTCATATATCTTGTCCTTTTCCTTTGGGACATTCCAGTATTAGCCTGAGAGTAACTCCCTACCCATCATAAAACACTCACATGTTCTGATCCTGACAGTTTTCCTATGTACTTAAGTCAAAGCTTACTTCAGTTTAATGCAAGGTATTATGGGATACTTAACATGGATAGACAGAATTGTGAGGAAACTATAATGTATTCAGTTAATTTAACTTCCCAACACTTATATGTTAGGCATAGCTTTGATATAAGTATTGGCTAACACTCTGCAGTGAACCTGCTGTGGGACTTGCATAAGTTACTTCCTCATTCTGTGCATCTATTGCACCTCCCATCTTTGTGGATCTTGTCTATTTAAATTGTAAAATTCTTTGCACAGGGACAGTCATCCACTACGTGGATGTTCACTACGTAGAAAAATGAGGCCCTCGTCATGGTTTCAGGCCTCTAGTTGCTGGTGAAATACAAATCTTAATAATAATACCTTTTCTGTCTAAGCAATGAACAGCATGAGTCACATAGATACGTTTTTACTAGTTTCAGTGGGAAACTCAATGCAACCTTAACTAGGGAGCTACTTGAGTGCCTTACTAAACATACATTAAATACACATAAATATATTATTTTATATTTTTATTTGGTTTGGCATGGTGCAATGGTCCTTTCCTTTTATTATGTTGTTTTACTTTTGGATATACAGCAAGTTAAATTCTTTTTACAAGTATTTTTGTTCACTTTCCACTGCATTCTTCCTTCTGTTTTTGTTCTTCTCACATGATTATTTCTTTAGTGAATGCAGTAAGTATTTGGATAATTCCAAATAGCTCTACAGATCTTTAGTTTATTCATTATCATCCTGTTTAGGGTTTTTGTGTGTTTTTAAGCACAATTAATTACCCTAGCCAGTCCAAATATATGCACTGTTTTACTGCGCATAAGCACTCCAGTACAATAAAATCAATCAATCATGCTCTCACAGTACATTATGCTGGTACATAATATTTTATATTATTTAATAATCCTCATAAAGCTCTTCCACATTAGAAAGAAATGTATAAAACTGTTTAATCAATAATATATTTCCCTTTGATGTAATCATAACTCCCCTGCTTTTATCAGGTTTTGAAATGTTTATGGTTAAACAAAGTTCCCTGGGTTTTTGTCTCATTGATGAGCTTTGCACAGGTGAAACCGTTGATTTCAGTGGCATTACTCTAGATTGGCTCTGACCCAGCCAAGCACTTAAGCAGATGCTTAACATTAAACACATAAGTAATCCCCTTAAAGTCAGTGGCACTACTCATGTGCTTAACATTAAGCACATATTTGATTACTTGGCTGGATCAGAGCCTTACACCAGTGTATCTGAGATCATAGTGCTGCTCTGTCTCTTTCTGCTTCGCCTCTCCTTTACTAAAGAAATCAAAATACTCTTAATAGTCACATAGTATTAAATTCCACCCAGGGGTGCAAATGTTGGCCAGTTCACACTGGGAACTTCACAGACACCTGTAAACTTTATCTTCGGTTCACTACACACCAGCTTGTCACCATTTTTCAATAGCTACTTTACATTGTAAATGACATGGTAAGCGAGGGCCTAAATCTCCATCTCCCTGCTGATGAAGTAATTAACACACACCTGTTTTCTGCTGGGAACGCTGCAGCAGTTGATGGGGTGGCTTTTTAACCAGCAAGATGGTGATAAACTAGCATGCTGTAAACATTTGAATTTGAGAAACTTTCTCTTACTGTTTGTAGATTGAACATGAACAGCAGGCATAGTATCTCTTTGTGTGATGACTGATTATAATGCCATTGATAAGAAATTATAATCATATGTGGTAAAGACAGAGAAACCTAACTGTGAGCAAAGATTTCATTTAACTACAGATAGCTTCAAAAATTATCCCAAATGTTAAAGGAAATAATCAAAATATATATTTAACATTACATTTTCCATTTTAGGAAGAATGAAATGAGGAGGGTAGAACGGACTTGGTAAGAATTGTGTATACAGGCTCCCTCTGTGTGCTCCTGCTTTTTCAACCAGAATTATTTTCAGATTTGAAACTTAAATTCTCTGGGATGGGGACCGTCTTTTTGGTCTGTGTTATACAGCATCTAGCACAATGGAGTCCATATGCTATGGGACATTAGGTGCTATTGCAATATTATTATGATATTAATAGAAGATATGGGTGTAAGCCTCAAAGTTCAGATTCTGATTGTGATTCCTCCAAAGTTTGGGTGTGTTTGGGACCATTTTGACTGTATTTTGATAACTGTAAAGTGTTCTGTGAACTGATCCATACAGATTTCTATTTGGGCTTGTTGCTGCCCTACTGAAGAGTATCTAGATACTCTTGCCCTTGGCCCAAGCAATTAGTCAACATCCAGAACTCTGCTGGCCTGTTTCTCTTAGAAGGCAAAACAGACGATGAAGTCACCTATAGTTTGTGGTGCAATCCTGTTTATTTATGAAGTCCTGTTTTCCCTGAACACTATCAGAACAAACAACAGCAGGCAGTTTCCTTACTTGCAATTTCCAAGCCTCCAGCCAGTTCTGTTTCCCATGGAGCTGTATGCCTCTGCTCCCTCTCAGGACCAGTCTCATGACAGCTTCTCTGCCTTTCTGCTGGCTCTCTCTAAACCAGGGATCAGCAACCTTTGGCACGCAGCCCGCCAGGGTAAGCACCCTGGTGGGCCAGGCCAGTTTGTTTACCTGCCGCATCTTCAGGTTTGGCCAATCGCGGCTCCTACTGGCCACGGTTCACCGCTCCAGGCCAATGGGGGCTGTGGGAAGTGGTGCAGGCCGAGGGACGTGCTGGCTGCCACTTTCCACAGCCCCCATTCCCCTGGAGCGGTGAACCTCAGCCAGTGGGAGCCATGATCGGCCGAACCTGTGGATGTGGGAAGTAAACAAACCAGCCCGCCAGGGTGCTTACCCTGGCAGGCCGCTGGCCAAAGGTTGCTGATCCCAGCTCTAAACTTTCAGGTTGCTTTTTGCCTCTGACTCACACACAGACAAACACAGGTGCAGCCAATCTATGCCCCACCCCCTAATTAGTCCCAGGGAAACCCCTAGACCCACATGTTCTAGCCTTTGCTCAGGACCTGCAATGCTGGCCAGTATCTTGGGCAATGGCTTCTGTTGTTTCAGCTATCACTAAAGGAAGGGCAGAGGCACCGACAGTGCACTGCTACAACAATGCACTGTTGTCTGTGGCATTGCAAGAGCTGCTTATGTGGCCAAGCCAATGTGCTTGAATCTGACAGTGTGAACACACTGCAGCGCTTTCCCTACTGCGCTCTCCGAGGGCTGGTTTAACTCACCGCGCTCTACATCTGCAAGTGTAGCCATGCCCTGATATAGACTTCATGGACTACAGAAGAAAATAAAGAAGTCACTTGAAGCAAGTATCTGTCATAGGGCTTATCTTCATGTACAGCACTATAGAAGCTCAGCTGAACAGGTGCAGCCGTGCCGCTGTAGCACTTTAGTAAAGATGCTCCTATGTGGACAGTAGAGCTTCTCCTGTTAGTGTAGTTAATCCACCTCCCCAAGAGGCAGCAGCTATGTTGGCAGGAGAAGTTCTCCTCTCAACATAATGCTGTCTATGCAGGGGGTTAGGTCGGTATAACCGTGTCACTCAGAGGTGTAGATTTTTCACACCTGTGAGTAACGTAGTTACTGATATAGGTCTCTAGTGTAGACCTGGCCTGTGTGTGTGTTCAGTCATTCCTGACTTATGAAATAATATTACAGTAAATAAAAACCCTGTATTAAAACAACAATATTAAGACTGAAAAATGAAGCAATCAAAAGTTAGGAAATGCCAAAATTAAGGTTTCCTGTGCAGCTTTACTTTTGCTCTCTGTGTGTATGCATTATGATAATCTTTAATTACATGATCACACACTATTTTTTCCACAGGACCCCTACCTCATTCAGTGCACAGGATGGTGCTCATTTAAATGAGCAGCTATTCAATAATTTGTTTTATCCTTGCGGTTCAATGTGTGGCCCCAGGTGTTCTCTACTCTACACTATTCAAACTCTGCTCTGAAGGCAGTATTGTTATTTTTTTCCATGGGCTTTTCTAGGGTGATCATCTCTATAGTATCTGATTGATCACAATTATTAATGACTTTATCTTCACAACACCTTTGTGAGATAGAGGGTGTTTATCTTTCCCACCTTACGGATGGGGAACTGAAGCAACATAGATCAAATAATCAAAAAATTCTCCTGATTCTGAGTGCCTGATACGAGACACCTTGGACCTGATTTTTCAAAGTACTTAGCATTATATAGAACTTTCTAGGGTCAAAGCACAGCTCCCACTGTGGGAGCAACTGTGAGAGCTCATCACTTCTGGAAATCAGACCCCAGCATCTCACACCAGGCACCCGGAAAAAGAGAAACACACAATTGCTGACCACCTTGAAAGTTTGGTTTAGTATTCCCATGACAAAGGCAAGGATAGCATTAGATTATCTAGGAAAACCATTCAACTGCTTTAACCATGAGACCATACTTTTTCTTCCTCCGATCCTCTGCCTCATTCACTACATGTCTTCTAAGACTCCTTAGACACCTTTGAGGAGCAGTAGGCACTGCCAGAGGATCTCTGCTCAGTGTCCCCTCTGGATCCCTGATTTTTAACCTTTTACCTTTACTCCCATCCCTCTATTTTCATTTGTTGTCTTCAGTACTCACTTATGATCTGGGTTCAGTGGCGCTTCCCCCTCAGTACCGGGGAGGGGGGGGAGAGAGAAATTATCTTTGGGTGGGTCGAGACCTGCCTGTCCCAGTACCTGCAGATAACACAAACCTTCCAACTTCTATGAAGAATGTGTGTCAGGGGTCATACAGACAACAGGATCCTTCACCACACAATGGTGATTCATCCCAGATCAGGTCCATCTAGACTCTGAAGGGGAGTGTGCTTTAATAAGCACAGACTCTTCTGCCCATTCTCCCCAAGCATGACCCTTTCTTTCCCGACACCCTCCAACTCTCCTTGTCACAGTCATATCTCTTCCACACCCCAGATCCTCATACTAGTCTCATTTCCCTCACCCAGACAGTTCCAATCTCCACTACTTAGGTTTCTTATCCCAGTCTCCTTGCCCAGTAATCCTAGTCTCATCCCTCCGACTCCCCATCACAGTCTTCACCACCATTCCAAGTCTCAGTTTCTTTGTCCACCCAGGCTTTCTTCCCCACCTCAACTCTGAGACCTAGTTTCCCTTTTCTTCCCCCCCCCCCCAGCTTCTAGTCCAAATCCTCTCCTTACAGCTCCTTGTCCCACTCAACTCCTCCACCACTGCCCCGCTGCAGGTCCAGCTCTTGCCCCTCTGCACTGAAATCAGCCAGCTTCCTCATCTATGCAGCATGGATCTAGCAGGCGTTCTTTGGGAACACAGGCACTCTCGTTTACAACTTACCTCTTCAGAGATGTGGTAGCTGAAGCAAACAGACTCAGGCTTTCTAAAGGATTTTTAAGAAAAAATATTCTTTACTTAAGACAGCACAAGAAATATACAGGTCTATGCAAATTAAGGAACACCTAAATGCCATTCCCTGCCTCAATTTCCTCACCATTCTTGAGCTTTCTTTGGGATTTGGGACCATGTCTTTTCAGGCGTCCTGGATCCTTCCTCTCCTGAACATGGCTTCTCTTAATCAAGCAGTCTCAGTGACCTCTGCAATCAACTTCGTCTCCCTGCCGGTCGCTGTGAGGGCTAGTCCATTAGTCAGCAGATCCACTCTACTATGAAGGTATGCCCCTTTGTTCCTGTCTCCTTCCGCAACCTTCCTTTGCAAGGCCAACCTACCCAGTCTCTGGTTTTATAGGTATGTTCCCACACCTCATCTCTTTGTTCCCTCTCACATGGATATTCTACTCCTTTGCACCCAAGCCCTCTGCAGAGAAGTTGGAGACAACTGGATTTATCTAGGATACAGTAACTCTAGGGTTGCCACCTTTCTAATTGCTCGTTACCAGAACTATGAGGCCCCTCTCCTGATCTGCTTCTTCCTCAAGGCCCTGCACCCTTCTCTGCCTCTCCACCGAAGGACTCAACCCGTTGATCACTCCTTTCCCTCCCTCCCTCCCTATATTGCTCACTCAGTCGTCTCAAGGAGCCTAGCTGCAGGTAGGAGGCAGCTCCATCTGAGCAGGGCCTGGTACGGATTAATGACCCGGCACTTCCCCCTGCCCCATGGTAACCAGACTTTTGGTTCAGGTGCCATTTAGGGCTGCCAGGTCCCAAAAACCAGGCAATCCTAAATGGTACCCGGACACAAAAACCAAAAACCAGACTGTCCAGTAAAACCTTTGTTCCAAAACCTTTGTCTTGACAGACTTCCAGACACCACTCCCTGCTCTTTAGCACAAGCAGTATGGCATAAGAGTATAGTAAAAGACAGCCACAAGACAAAAGGATACAGACAGTTCATTAGACTCAAACTGGAATTCATAAGTCATCAGAGTAGGTATACTAATTTACAGTGGTTTTTGACTCCCTTGGTCTCTCCATAATCATAAGTCCCAAAGCAGTGAAGGTACTGTTCAGCATTCTTGTACCACAATGGAAACATTCTCAGTGTTGGTGCCAACCACTGTCAAAGACAGGACACTGGGTATGATCCAATATGGCAATTCCTGTATTCCTGACAGTGGCTAATATCAAGATGCTTTAGAGGAAGGTGTAAGAAACTTAATTTTAGAGCCTGCGTGTGTGAATCAGCTTGCAGGATCAGGGTCTAAGTTTAGGTGTAACTCTAAAGGGGATAACAGAAATTGAGGGTTAGAGGGATGGGAGAATAAGAGTTGAGTTCATGAAATCATGGCGCGAATAACAGAATCAAGGTCTCCTAGCAGAAAACATTCTGCCATGATTTCTTTCCCATTAAAAGCAGAAGGCTTTAATTAGTTTGAGTGTCCCTGCCAACTGTTGTTATAACAGTATTATTCAGGCAGAGAAAGTGGTCTTTCAGTTAGCCAAGCTCTCATAACTTAAAACCAACACTTCACCCAGAAACTACGTGGAATCCCACACAAAATTCTGAACTACCTTAAGTTTCTGAGTGTCACTAAGGGGTAGAAGTGACGACAGTATAGCTGACTTGATAAAGGCATAGATAAGTAGCAAGGCCTGCAGCTTCAACTGCTACCCACCTAGCCAGTAACTGCCAAGAATCTAGCACAAACCCCAAATAGTGAAATTGAGTAAAGAATGATGAGTACACTCCCCATGTCAAATAAGTTAATATCACATATCTAATTTCCTCTGGTTGCTTTCCCCAACCTAAAAGCATTAGCACTGTCTTATCCAGATCAATTATTAGCAACCTACAAAAACAACAAAGAGTCTGGTGGCACCTTAAAGACTAACAGATTTATTTGGGCATAAGCTTTCGTGAGTAAAAACCTCACTTCTTCGGATGCATAGAGTGAAATCCGAAGAAGTGAGGTTTTTACTCACGAAAGCTTATGCCCAAATAAATCTGTTAGTCTTTAAGGTGCCACCAGACTCTTTGTTGTTTTTGTAGATACAGACTAACACGGCTACCCCCTGATACTTATTAGCAACCTAGCTCTTGTGCAAACCCCAGTCTTAAGCAGACTCTGAATAAAACTGATCAACTGCACCAGTCAGAGGAAAGGAGATGGAGAAATACTGCTGAGTGTCATCAGAATCCTGGAGGATTTGTAGCCCACATGCCCCAATAATCCTCCCAACAACCTCACCCTGAACAGAAAGTCAAGATCTGATAGAACCTTATACATGCAAGAAATGCTTTACAGCTGGCTGGTTAGGGTACTAGCCTATACTCTAGGAGATCCAGGTTGAAGTCTCTACTCTGCTAACTCTGCTCTGAACAAGACAGAGGAGGAATTTAAATCTGGGTCTCCCTCATTATAAGCCAGTGTCCTAACCAGACAGACATTCAATCTTCTGTATGCCCTACAAATGTTTTTTCCTATCTACTTTTCCCCTACCCACCATGAAAGACAATTCTGCAAATACATGTGCATTTAACTTGACTTAAGTGGAACTGTTCACATGGTTAAGCATATGATCAGGGCCTTAATCAGTTATTTCCCGTTTGTTCATCTTTACTTTGAATTTCAGTATTATAAAACACATTTTGGAAATTATTTAGCAATGGCTGCTGCAAAAGATACATAATAAATGTTTCTGAGAAATTACTCAGTACAGATAAACTACCTAATGTAAGTAATCAAAATAATATTAAGTCTAGAGATATTCAAGGCCAAATACTCCCCTCCATTGTGTGATGCAAAGAAGAGAAAAAGGAATAACAACAACAAAAAGCTAAAAACAACAGACTAATCAGAAAATAAAGCCTATACAGTCCAATTACAAACTATCTGGTGCGCTTTTGGAAGACTGTTCCATCACCTGAAGACTAAGACAAAGGATAAAACAGAAGCTACCACTACTTACCAGTGGGCAAAGAATGCAGCCTGCAGTTAGATGCAAAATAGCCACCTGAAGGCTGGGGCTGGTTTTCTCTCCCAGATTTAAAGGGCAAGCTACAAATAGTTTCATTTGAGAAAGGTTCCTGTAAGAGTAAGCCCACACTGAGGAATTCGGAGTTGACTAGTCAATTGCAAAGGGTTTGATTTCACCACTCTTACTCCAGTCCCGGTCTCACCAGTCTCCTTGTTCCAATCTATTCCTTTCCCTCCCTTCTGGTCTGCCTTTTCTCTCCTCAGCATTTGAATCAGACAGTTTTCTCCTTCAGGCTGCCTGGATGCCAGACAGGAGATCACTGACAGCATAGAAGAAACAAGCTCTCTGCTCTCAGTTTCAGTATCTGGCCCAGAGCAGCCATTACAAAGTAACTACAGCTTTGTGGATTTAGACTAGGCTGGAGGGAGCATGCTCAGTTGCTCTTTGGGTATGGTGCATGAGCAGCCTGGTCAGCAATGGTTGCTGTGAATTGATGGCGCATATTCCGTAAGGATGTAATCTTTGAAGATTTTATTTGCTAAAATGAATTCTCTACTGAATATGTGTGAACAGGGATTTTTCACACACTTATAACTTGACCATCTTATAGCATATTTTCATGGGGATGGCAAATGGCTCATTCGTGACAGGCCACACTCTGCCAAATTCCAAGTCCCTGCTCCAAAGCATGGGGGCACTAGAACTGTGGTGGATATATTTTCCTCATTTAAAAAAACCCCACTAAAACAAATGATGTATCTGATGTTGATTTTCCCCCAAATGATATGGAGAAACCCAGGTGAGAAACAACTGAAAGAAAATGTTCAGTCTTTTCAATTTCTCTCTTTAGGCAGAGATGGGCTGAAGTTTCCCCTTTTTCCCCCACCAAACCCATGGAGAACCTACTCTGAAGCAATAGACACATAGACACAGCATTCAGGGGCAAGGGGTAGGAGTTAAGGACATGTTCTACACACTTGTTCACTTGTGCCTCTTATCCAGCAATGACAACAGTGCACCTCACACAAACATCTTGATCCTGCTACTAGCAAGAATGATCTGTCCCAGAGATCACTGTCTGACTGAACAAAGGCACATAATAATAGTCTTGTTGACTGCCCTTCTCTCAGGTCTCAAGCTTCCAACTGCCACCTTGTTTGGGGTGCTCCCCTCTCACTCACACCAGGGCTTGGATTGCAGTCCCTTGGTACTAATCATGATTGTGTCAGCAGGTCTGACTTAGGCTCAGATCTTGTTATTCTGTTCCCTTGAGAGCAATGAGAGTGGTCATCAGTGAGCAAACAGCCTTCTTAAAGCAAAGTATCATTTATTTAGAACAAAAATGTTTCAGGGAAACAGATCTTAAAAACACCAAACCAGCCTCTACACATGCCTGCTTATCAGGTGTCTAGCCATCTGCCACATGGGGACCCTGGAAGGATTAATTCCTCATTGAGGCTTACACAGAGCCTGTCTCTGACTCTCTCCTGGTCTGAGCTCACTGGAAACACCCTGGCACACCCACCCCTTTCTTTTCTTCAGGAGGCTTTTTAACTGTTTAGTATTCTTTTGATTGCTGGCCTCCCAGCCTGCCAAAACAGCAGGGACGCTTGGGATGCGTGCCTGGAAGAATGCCATTGTCTTGTAATTGCACCCAATGTTTGCTGGGAGGTTGTTTATCTGGGATCATTGTGATGCCTTCCTGTTTATTCTTTCCACAGCCCCCTATTAAGTTAGATCAGTGCATTCATACAGAAAGTCTTATAACCCCAATAATTTCCCCTCACTGATCACGTCGTATAGAGTATTCATAAAATAGTTACATCCCAGTATTCATAACATTGCTACATATCGGCTCCATGTCTGCCACAAGGAGCATACCTGTATTTGCAGGAGGGTAAGGAAGGAATGGAATTTGGCTCCAATGCCTACTGAGTTTATGGGATTTCCAACTCCTCTGCTGTTAATTTGTTTGTGGCTGATCTAACCATTTGTCTCTAGCTGCCTAAATTTTCTTTGATTTAATGTGACAAAAAAAGCCCTGGCTCTTAATATGTAAAAAATAATAAATCCCCCAAATTCTCAGTCCGAGGTATCAAATAAAGGTTTAGCTCTAGGGTAGATGGACAATCAATTGCTGCTTAATTAGGTTTATAATTGCTAGTTGACTGTCTCATTATAAATAGCAGCTAGTATTGATGTGCCACTTGAACTTATCTCTGTAGCATGAGTGTGCAACAGTAAACATCAGCAATACAAGCTCTACAAAAGTGTGAATGCTGTTTGCTTAGACCAGAAAGTGACTCAAAAAGGTATTATTCAATCCTTGAGGGGGCCACTTAGGGTTCTGGGGCAAAAATTAGTACTTGATCCTGCTAGTGAAGGCAGGGGACTGGACTCAATGACCTTTCGAGGTCCCTTCCAGTTCTATGAGATAGGTATATCTCCATATAGTCAATTATTGAACAAACTTTGATCAGGCTTTTCTGGTGACTCTTCTGTGTCACAACAGACAGGTCCCACGTGGTGGATCAGATCCTCAAAATTGTCCAAACAGCACTCAGAGGACGCAAAGTTGACTGTAAGCAACCTTAACACACAACCCCAATCTTCAGAATGCCATGTGTAGTTTCAGTCCTGAGAGGCAATTTAGAGCATCCTCAGGATGGGCAACATAGGAGCTGCTATGCTAGCTCAAATCCACCTCCAGATTCCCCATACAAGGGAGTACCTGATAACCAGTTCAACCAGATTTGCGCCAATGAAAAACTGCCATAGTGGAATCCAGTAGCTGACCAGACAGACATTTTTTTTATTCTAAATAGATGATGATTGCAATCTCTTTATGTGCACTTAGGCAGAAAGATGTTATATGAAATGATGCAGAGACTTTCTTTGAGCTGTATACTGCCCACTGGGCTTTACAATGCTATCACTCACACTGGGCTTTATTTTAAAAGTTAACATAATTAAATTGAGAATTTAGATCAATTTTACTTTCTCAGTAAAAAATCTGTTTAAAAATAGGGGAACATATATAAGACATTTTGAAAGCTGAATTGTTTTAAATCTAAGGGTAGGTTCTGGGATCCTTTTGATACATTTTTTTGCATTATCTGCAGACAAGATAACATGATCATAACAGGCCATATAAATCATAACATAATAGCTTTTTCAAAGCCATTACAATTTAGCATGCTAAAGTCCACTTAAGGAGTCTTTAATTTGTATTAATCATTAAGGAGGAAATTCACTTTCCTGTACAAAGTCAGAGCCATCAGAGTCTATGTGGAACACTAAGTGGGTTGACTTGCTGGGAACAGAATTGACTCAGTGGTAGATTCTCCATCTATTAATGTCTTCAGATAAAGACCAGATGCCTTTCCGAAAGATGCTTTTGCTGAACACAACTTTTGATTTAGTAAAACCCACGTTATTTGGCAAGGGTGTTTGGGTGAAATTGAATGGTCTGTGATATTCAGATCAGACTAGACAATGTAAGGGTTTCTTCTTGACTTAAAATCTAGGAGTTTGATGTTAGCTCCCTGAATGGTAGTGTATTCCACATGCCTAATAAGGAGACATATCTTTAAGAGATTTAGAGAGAAAGAGGGAGGAATGAGTTGTGTCTGAGTCACTGTTGCTAGACAAATGCACAATTAGCATTCCATGCCCAGAAGTTTCTGGAACTGGGTGCGGTAGTTTTGGGCATGCTCAATAGGCTCCCTGTAGCTGGACTCATAGACTCCATTGAGACCATGTAGTCAGGACAGCTGCTTTACAAAAGGACATATGACCTGCATCATCATGGGGTGGGAAAAGCTCAGACACAGGAGCAGAAAGCAGGCTGGAGTCCCCAAATTCTGAAGCATTTTGCAGTAGGCTAGTGATATTAACTTTCCTACAGGGAAGCCCTGGCAGTATTAGTTACAGAAAGGGGAAACTGGGAGGAAAAACTAATTTATTTCATTTTAATTGTATCCTTGAATGTTATTTGATTTTAGCCAAAATGTTTTAAATTGTCTTAATCACTATGGCTCACCAAGTTTCTTTCTAATCATCACATTTAAATAAGTCATATATATTTTGCTATTCTCAGGTTTGTATTTTTCTTGTAACATGGTTATTCATTTAAATACTTAATACTGATTGGTTGCTTTATTAGTTAGTAACAGTACAGCAGAGGAGAATGGAGATTTCTGCAAGCAAGAGGAGGGAAGATATGATTGCCTTGCTTTTTAACTCAGCAGACTATATAGCGTTGACAAACAAAGACTATAACTGAGACTCAGGTGAATTGAACCTGAGCTATTGGAATACTTCTTACTGTGTCTGTGGGGACTAACTTTTTAGATTTAATTTGTTTCTTTTGTTTATATTAATGTATAACTGAATATAATGTATGTGGATTATGAAGTAGCCTTATTATGTGTTAGAAATTAAGCTATTATTTATCATTATAAAAATTCTATACGTTGGTTCTTAAGAATTAAGTTTGTTCCTCTTGTTCTTTTTAATTTTTTTTGAATGATAGTATCCTTTAAAACTTGCAAAGCATTTTAAATAAAAAGCATTTGTAAATACTAACTAGCACAAGAAGGGTGTGAATAAACATCACATTTAAACAAGAACATTTTCCCTCTAAATAGAACTTTTTAAATATTAAATTGCACAAAATCCTTCCATTAACTTGTAGACATAGATGTGTTGGTGATTTAGATGAGTGGTATGTTCTATTTTTGTTCATTTTTGTTCATTCTCAAACATTTTTACAGAAATTGCTGATTTCTGAGGTAGTGATATAGACTATAGAGAATTTAGCAGATGTCAATTGTATTTAAAATTTCTTCTAGTTTCCTTAAGTGTCTTTTTGAAGTTTTGTGTTACCAGTTGTGCAAATCTATAGCACAGTGGATCCCAGCCACTGGCTTATATACCAGTAATAGTAGTATTTGCAACTTGTATCACTGGGTTCCTGGCAGTCCCAATCACAGCCTCTTGCATACCTTGAAATGATAAAGGCTGTGACATGGTATAGTACTATTTCTATTGATGTTCTTAAATGACATGCAGCAGAGAAATCAATGGGCATTAGACACCTAAACTCCTTTGGACCTTTGTACCGCCCCAGTTACAGAATGTACACACACAGAGAAAGAGAGGAAAACCTTTATCTTTTTCTGGTTAACAGGGCCTGAACATCATTTGTACATTTAAATGTATCATATTTATTTAGTGGTTTTACTGAAGGAAAGCTAGATTGAATTTGCATTTTGTTCTGTGGACATGCAGCTTCATCGTCATTCTGACTTTTTCAGGGAGTGAGATAAAACTTTTCATAAGATACTGTTGCCCCTTCTTTTGACACCAGGTCCTATTTTCACTTGTGTGGTCCTTCAGCTGAGCAGTACCTGAATTCTAGGGCCTTGCAAGTCAATGTCCTGTTGGAAGAGGAACAGTTTGGATATATTCTAAGCATAACTTCATCCATTTATACAAACATACACAAGTCCAGGAACCAGAGGCAATAACAAACAGCAATAGGCAATCCTCTCTTCCAGAAGTCTCAGCCTACACACTAGTGCCTGGTTCCCAAGGAGCAGCTGTGCACCAGGAACTGACGCTAGCAGAAAGCAAACTTACTTGCCATTTGCAACATACCACCTTGAAGTCAAACCAGTAACAATACAAGCATATCTTCTAAGACTAAAAGCTAGCTTGCTTGCTAACAAAACAAAAAAACCCACCAAACAGAGAGAGAGAGGGAAAATTTGCCCATGTACCTGGTTCATCCACTGGAACAATGGGGAGAGGCTTGCAGGAATTAACTGCAAAGCAACTAAAAACTTCCCAACAAGAGGCTCCTCATATCAGGATTGAGTGCAATTGGAAAATCAAGGGGCAAACTTGACCACCCTGGAACATATTGTCTCTCACAACACCAAGGTTAACAGCATTCTGGTCACAGTGGGAAAATGTGGAGTTTAAAAATGAAATATTGCATAAGAGACGGGAGAAACTAGCTTGTTGTACTGAGTACATTGAAAAAGGAGGTTCTGAGGCTATGCGATGATCTTAAAACTGCTAGTCACTTTGGGGTTACAAAACCTTAGACAAGCTATGGGAGAATTTCCATTGGGTAAAATACAGGCAGGATGTAGGAAATTGATGCAGAAAATGTGTTGTGTTGCAAAGACAGCCCCCTCACCCTAAAACTGGGAGAGCCCCCTTTGCAGCAGTATCTCATGGGTAAGGCTAAGATTGTGTCACGGGTTATTTCCCTTCACTCCCTCCACTGGTTCTTGTCAGGCAGAAAGAAAGCAGAAGACCAGAAGTCCAAAGTGCAGTCAATGCAATGTTTATTGGGGTTAGTTTCAAGCAAGCATATCCATAGCTGTACACACTGGCAGAGTCTGTGTCTCAGTGTCCCATTCCCAGCTCTGATGCCACAGAGTTTTTGCCTGGGTCCCCGTTCCCCATTCCCACTTCCTCCTTCTTAGCAGGCCCAAATGTACTTGCAGCGCATGCCCCTAGTCCCACTCCTTACAACTTATGGTCATGTTCTGTTTTGGGGGGTTGTGAGTCTGGGGTCTTTGTCCCACCTTTTTTCTATCCCATGAGATAGAAAAGTGAGATAGGGAGTGAGATTGTGTACTGCAACAGCCAGGCTTTTCTTTGACTTTTAGTGTTTCATATGCCTTCTTCCCCATCCCCTCTTGCCCTTCCCAATAGTTGCTTCACTGACCTTGCCTTGAGATAGCCTTCCAATTTATGCTCATATATTACACTCCCACCATGCCCTGTAACACTTTTAACTCCAGCTCTTATCTCTTCTCACTGTACTAAAAGCCCCATCTCGTTGTGGGAAATGCAACACAGAGTCTCTTTGTTCATAGTTCTTCACACATATTAGTGAGGATATAAGAGTATCAAAAGTCAAACCCAAAATTCTATCACAGGCTAACAAACAGGCCTATATACTAACAGATATAGTCAGTAAAAATCACGGACAAGCAATGGCCAATAAAGAAAAAAATCACAGAAGCCTGTGACCTGTCTGTGACTTTTACTAAAAATATACATGACAAAATGGCAAGCTCAGATACAGGGTTCCCACACTGTCCGCAGCTGCAGGGCCCGCTCTGAGCTCTGGGGACCCTTGTTGCCCATGGGGGCTCGAAGCTTCAGGGTTCCATGGTGGCCAGGAACTCCTGGGTCTCCACACCGCCCATGGTGGCCAGGAGTTCCAGGGGGCCCATGCCACCCACAGTGGCTGGGAACTCTGGGATACCCCCCCACCGGGCGGCGGGGGTACCCCGTAGCTCCCAGCCGCCATAGGCAGCGGGGGGACCCTGCAACTCCCAGCTGCTGTGGGCAGTGGGGGAACTCTGCAGATCCTGGCCGCGGGGGCTGAAGTCACGAAGGTGGCTGGAAATCACAGATTCCATGACTTCCGTGGCCTCCATGAATAAATCGTAGCCTTACTCATGGGGCACCAATGAAATGTATTGCCATTGATGTTCTTGGTCCCTTGCCTGATGCAGAGGCTTGCCATAAATATTTGCTGGTATCTACGAACTACTTCACAAAATGGTCTGAGATTTATCCAATAAGAGAGCAAGAGGCTGTGACTGTAGCAGGGGTCGTAGTGAATGAATTCTTCACCAGATCTGTGGTCCTGGATGAGATACACATAGCTCAAGGGAGAAACTTTGCATCCAAAGTGTTTCAATAGGTTTATGAGATTACAGGGATCCACAAAACTTGTATCACCATATCACACCCACCATAGCAATCTGACGGGATAGTGGAAAGGTTCGATGGGACTCTGGGAACTTAGCACACTACCTTTGTAGAACAGTATCAAAGGGCCTGGGACCAGCATATCCAATTCCTTTTGATGGCTTTTAGGACAGCAGTCAATGAGAGCACAGAGTGTACCTCAGCACTCCTCATGTTTGGGCATGAGCTAAGGGCTCCCAAAAAAATCTCTTGGACGGAGTTCCTGAAGAGGAACAAAGGGATATGAACCTTCTGGCCTATGTAGAAAGCCTATAATCCAAAATTGAAAACATTCACACTTTTGCTAGGGAAAATTTGAGGATAGCCTCTGAGCAATGAAAAAGGGTCTATGATGTAATGTCATATGGGGAAACTTAAAAGAGGTCCTGGTCTGGTTCCACAGTCCTAGAAGAAAGAAGGGCAGGAGCTCTAAACTGGATAAACCTGGGGAGAGACCCTATATAGTGCAGGCCCATATAAACAAAGTAGTGAACAGGTCCCAGAACTAACCCCAAAATTATCCATAAGGCCCATTCGAGAAGATACCGGGAGACAGAATTTCAGCTTGGTTGCCCCAAGTCTGAAAATGTAGTTGTGGAAGTTGAGAGTGGAAAAGTTGTTACAGAGGTGAATTCCCAATTAAGACAAAGTGGGCAGGGTATGCCTCAGCCAGCAAATTCGACAGAACAACAGGCATGTTTCAGGGGCTGATTGAAAGGAAACCCAGGGAGATAAAAGCCCCAAAGATATTTGGATAGGAATAAAATTTTGGGGTTGGTGAAGTGAATACATCTTGACAGGATACTATACATATGTGAATAATTAACCTTGTATCATTTTAAATTTGTTACATATTTTTTTCTTTTCTTTGGGGTGGGTTGTTGGGTGTCTGTTTTCATCCTTATCAGGGCAATAGGTGAAGCTGAGGTGGAAAGTGTTATGAACTGGGTGAAACCTTGTTATAAGATCGAGACTGATGGGTGTGAATTCACCCTTTAATTAACATAACTGGAAGCAAAAGCCCCACCTAAGACAAAAGGAGTGTGTGAATGCACCCAAGAGGTTTTGGCTGAGTTGTTTATGGATGAGAGAAGGGGAGAGTGACAGAGAGAGACAGCATGAAGGAGCAGTTGAAAGCATGGTGGTTGACCCTGGGAGAGATCTGAGATCTTTTTGGGTCAGGGTGCAGGCTAAAAAGAGTTTTCTTGGTGCTGTGAGAAAAATAAACAGTTTTCTGCTATTTGATTCCTCCTGCGTTCAGAAACACAGGACTTTTAAAATAAACGTCGCAGACATACCTAACTACACCAATTTCCACTCCCAACTGGAACACCCACAGAGTCCCAAACTTTGACTAGCCACTCAGGTCAAAAGAGGAAATAATGTAGCTTTTAAAATAGAAGAATGTGTTCCCTTGCTCTGGAACAAGTCTGCTTCATCAAATTGTATATAATTTTAAACTATTAAACCCTTTTACTTGCTCCTCCATTTAAAGGTGCAATTTGAATACCCAGGAAATCAATATCTGCTTTTCTATGTGATTACAACCAAATAATTGAAATATCAGAAGGGCAGCGAGCCACAGAGCCTTTGTATTGAAGCAATAAGGCATAACAACAGTGCTTTCAGCACAAAAGTACTTCTAAATGTAATTGAAACTTTTAAATGCAACTGTTTTTAGCAAATCCATAGAGATCTTTAAAGTGGAAAAAAAAATCTTCAAAATACCAAGACTATTTTGTGTCATCAGTTTTTAAGGAGAGTTCCCCATTGAGGTCAGTGGGGAGCTTTGTTAAAAAAAAGAGATGGCATTTCATAGCCTTACTATCATGATGTTATACTAATGTGGTAAATATAATTCACAGCAACACCACACAGAGAAGAACTTTATGCAAATACTTCATACTTAAGGATAAAGTGACCAGACAGATTATGGACAAGTCTGAATGATGGAGACAAGCTATTTCATCTATGTGGTCGTACTAGAATACATGCTTTATGGAAATGCTAGCTTATCTGAAAAAGAAAAAAAAAAAAGAAAAGTGTCTGTACAAGGGATATGCTAAATTCATATTACATTTCCAAGGAAAAAAAAGATTTTCCTTTAAAATATAAAATCAGGAGAATTTGTGGGTGAAGAGCAAGGTGAATATAAATTCGGTATCGGCTATTTAGGTGCAAAGCAGAACAAAGAAAAACACAACCCCTTATCAGAGAATGACTGCAATATTATTTCAAAGGTATTCAGCGTGATTGTCGGTTAATAGTTTTAGAACAGAAGTAAACATGAAGGTTGGGTGGCTTACTTAATGAAGAACTAGCCTTTCAGCTCTAGGACTCTAATTTAAATCCATCTTTCACACCTAAGTGAAATGAGTGGCTTCGTTTTAGTCCCTGGTGGACAGCAAATAACTACCACATGTAATTTGACAAAGTTTAGCACAACCAACAACCCTTTCGTTGGTAGAACACCAGACCTTCGCTAGTACAAAGACTGAATTATCTCTCTCTTCCTTTGAGAGAAGTACTTTTCAGAAGCTCTGTTTGTCGTAAGCAAGACTTTTTTGTAGGAGTTCATGCTATAACTAACTGCTCTGTACTATTCCTTTAAACTCCAAATTTTCAATTTTCAGAATTCCACATAATATTCCACATCAAATGTGAGGGAAGAGGAGACTTAAAAATGTCTGGGTTTTTAAAGATGTGATTCTGCACTCTACTTCCTCCCATGTTCTCCATTTTTTTGTTCCTGTACAAAATCAAAAGAGCCATCTCTTCTTTTCAGTGCTTCCATCTCTGTTTTTTATTTGATTCCAGTGTCATACTGATTCATAGGGCTCTTTTTCTTTTCTCTCAATATTTCTAGAAAGTCTTCTGTCTCTCTTGTTTCCAAAGATCCACCTTTTTAACCATGTACTCCTACATTCCTTCCTTTGCTCCCAGAACATTCTTTTTCTTTCAGCTTCCACAGCATCTCACGCAGGTCCAATACCATTAAATCCAACCAGCATTCTGCTCAGAAGGGATGCAGAATTATCTTATCAGATGCCAAGTTCCATCCCTCAGTTACCAACTATAACTTATCCCACTCTTTACTCCACCCCCATGATCACCTATCCTATAGTTTAATATAATCACTTGAAATTATAGACCAGACAGTAAGCACTACTTGGATATGACCATTCTATAGGAATGTATAGGAGTTTTCAGGGGAACATACTATAATTCATATTTCAGCACAACTAATTTCCATCACTTATTAACTTTTTTAATGTTCTCTTAGGGTATGTCTACACTACGGGATTAATCCGAATTTATATAATTCGGATTTGAAAAACAGGTTGTATAAAGTCGAAATGTATGCTGCCACACTAAGCACATTAATTCGGTGGTGTGCGTCCAAGTACCGGGGCTAGCGTCGATTTCTGCACCGTTGCACTGTGGGTAGCTATCCCATAGCTATCCCATAGTTCCCGCAGTCTCCCGCGCCCATTGGAATTCTGGGTTGAGATCCCAGTGCCTGATGGGACAAAAAACATTGTCGCAGGTGGTTCTGGGTACAGCCTCACCTCCTCCCTCCCTCCTCCCTCCCTGCATGAAAGCAACGGACGGCAGACAACCATTTTCGCGCCTTTTTTCCTGGGTGAGTGAACACTGCAGACTCCATACCACGGCAAGCATGGAGCCCGCTGAGCTCAAGACAGCAGTCATGAACATTGTAAACACCTCGCGTGTTCTCGTGGAGTTTATGCTCAGCCAGGACCAGAAAAACGAGGCGAGGAGGCAGCGGCGGCGGCAACGCAGCGACAAGCATGATGAGGACATGGACATGGACACGGACACGGATACAGAATTCTGTGAAACCACGGGCCCCGGTGCTTTGGAGATCATGTTGTTAATGGGGCAGATTCTATCCATGGAACGCCGAATCTGGGCAAGGGAAACAAGCACAGACTGGTGGGACCGCATAGTGTTGCAGGTCTGGGACGATTCCCAGTGGCTGCGGAACTTTCGCATGCGTAAGGGCACTTTCATGGAACTTTGTGACTTGCTGTCCCCTGCCCTGAAACGCCAGAATACCAAGATGAGAGCAGCCCTCACAGTTGAGAAGCGCGTGGCGATAGCCCTGTGGAAGCTTGCAACGCCAGACAGCTACCGGTCAGTCGGGAATCAATTTGGAGTGGGCAAATCTACGGTGGGGGCTGCTGTGATGCAAGTAGCCAAAGCAATCACTCAGGTGCTGCTACGAAAGGTAGTGACTCTGGGAAATATACAGGCTATAGTGGATGGTTTTGCTGCAATGGGATTCCCTAACTGTGGTGGGGCGATAGATGGAACCCACATCCCTATTTTGGCACCGGAGCACCAAGCCACCGAGTACATAAACCGCAAGGGGTACTTTTCAATGGTGCTGCAAGCACTTGTGGATCACAAGGGACGTTTCACTAACATCAACGCGAGCTGGGCGGAAAGGGTTCATGACGCTCGCGTTTTCAGGAACACTACTCTGTTTAAAGGGCTGCAGCAAGGGACTTACTTTCCGGACCAGAAAATAACCGTTGGGGATGTTGAAATGCCAATAGTTATTCTTGGGGACCCAGCCTACCCCTTAATGCCATGGCTCATGAAGCCGTACACAGGCAGCCTGGACAGGAGTCAGGAGCTGTTTAACTACAGGCTAAGCAAGTGCAGAATGGTGGTAGAATGTGCATTTGGCCATTTAAAAGGTCGCTGATGATCATTATTGACTCGCTCTGACCTCAGCCAAAGAAATCTCCCCATTGTTATTTCTGCTTGCTGTGTGCTCCACAATCTCTGTGAAAGTAAGGGGGAGACCTTTATGGCGAGGTGGGAGGCTGAGGCAAATCGCCTGGCTGCTGATTACGCGCAGCCAGATACCAGGGCGATTAGAAGATCACACCAGGAAGCGCTGTGCATCAGAGAAGCTTTAAAAACCAGTTTCATGACTGGCCAGGCTACAGTGTGAAATATCTGTTTGTTTCTCCTTCATGAAAACCCGCCCCCTTTATTGACTCATTTTCTGTAAGGAACCCACCCTCCCCCTTCCCCCAGCTTTCTTTCAAACCAAATAAAGTCACTATCATTTAAAAATCATTTATTCTTTATTAATAGATTAGAAAAAGAGGGAGGGAACCCGGGTGGTATTTGGAAGGAGGATTGCTGGGAAGGAAAAAGCCACAAAGAAAAGGTTAAAAAAATGACAGCCTTTTGCTTGGGCTGTCTACTGGGGTGGAATGGGAAGGTGTACGGAGCCTCCCCCCCCCCCCGCGTTCTTACACGTCTGGGTGAGGAGGATACGGAACATGGGGAGGGTGGAACAGGGGCTGAAGCGGCAGTCTGTTTTCCAGCAGCCGTTCCTGAAGCTCCACCAGACGCCGGAGCATGTCTGTTTGCTCACGCAGCAGCCCCAGCGTTGCATCCTTGCTCCTCTGGTCTTCCTGCCGCCACCTCTCATCTCGAGCGTCTCTCCTCTCCTCACTTTGGTCCCTCCTCTCCTCACGTTGGTCCCTCCTCTCCTCACGTTCACTGGCTTCTTTCCTATACTTTGAAACTGTTTCCTTCCACTCATTCAGATGAGCTCTGTCACTGCGGCTGGATTCCATAATTTCAGAAAACATCTCGTCTCGCGTTCTCTTCTTATGACGCCTTATCTGTGATAACCTTCGGGATGGAGGAGGGAGGCTTGAGGAATTTGCAGCTGCTGTAGGGAGGGGAAAAAAGAGAGAATTGTTTAAAAAGCTACATTTTGCAGAACAATGCTTATACTCTTTCACAGTGACCAACACTATTCACATTACATAGCACATGTGATTTCTGTGCAAGGTCGCATTTTGCCTCTTAATGCTGAGTGCCTGTGGCTTTGCTGCTAGAGATCACAGGTCTGGGCAACAGAATTCGGCTTGAATGCGGCCATGGTAAGCCATTGTCTTACAGCTTCTGCGCCCTCCTTTCCCACATACCAAGCATAGCCTGTAGAGTGCTGTGGTTTTTCTGTTAACATTCAGCAGCAGCAGCAGAAAACAAACTAACCACCCCCCCTCTCGCCATGAATTCTCTGGGATGATCGCTGTACCCCTCCCCCCCCACCGCGTGGCTGGTAACAGGGAAGATCCCTGCTAGCCAAACGCGAAAAACTCAGGGCCAATTTCCCATCTGCGCTTGGCTAACTGCAGGGAAGGATTTATTTTCCGCCACAGGCAAACAGCCCAGTAGGAACGGCCACCTCTGTCCCCTTAATTAAGTTCCCGTATTTCAACCAGGTTACCAGGAGTGATATCACTCTCCTGAGGATTACACAACAAGATAAAGAACGGATGTTGCTTGAATGCCAGCAAACACCGGGACCATACGCTGCCAGGCTTTGTCAGGCAATGATACCAGATTACTTGCTGCAAGCATGGCGTGGTCAAGTGTCCTACCATGGAGGAGGGAATAAGGATGCACTGCCCAGAAACCTTCTGGCAAGGCTTTCGGAGTACCTCCAGGAGAGCTTCATGGAGATGTCCCTGGAGGATTTCTGCTCCATCCCCAGACACGTTAACAGACTTTTCCAGTAGCTGAACTGACCGCGAATGCATCCCAAGTCCTCAGGGCAAAGTAATCATTAAAAACCGTTTGCTTTTACAACAAGTTTTATATTTTAAAAGGTAAACTCACCTGAGGTCCCTTCCATGGGGTCAGAGTCTTGGGTACTGGCTTGGGAGGCTTGGGAGGGTACTTCAGTCAGGGTGAGAAAAAGATCCTGGCTGTTGGGGAGAACGGAGTGCTATGTGCTCTCTGCAAGCTCATCCTCATCCTCATCCTCCTCCTCTCCTCCATCGGCAGAATCCTCAGGCGTCGCTGATGAGACTATCCCCAACCCAGAATCCACGATCACAGGTGGGGTAGTGGTGGCAGCCCCCCCTAGAATTGCATGCAGCTCGGCGTAGAAGCGGCATGTCCGCGGCTCTGACCCAGAGCGACCGTTTGCCTCCTTTGTTTTTTGATAGGCTTGTCTGAGCTCCTTGACTTTCACGCAGCACTGCTCAGAGTCCCTATTGTGGCCTCTCTCCATCATGCCCTTGGAGATTTTTTCAAAAGTTTTTGCATTTCGTCTTTTAGAACGAAGTTCTGCAAGCACTGAATCCTCTCCCCATACAGCGATCAGATCCAGTACCTCCCTCACGGTCCATGCTGGTGCTCTTTTTCGATTATCAGCCTGCATGGTTACCTGTGCTGATGAGCTATCTGTGGTCACCTGTGCTCTCCACGCTGGGCAAACAGGAAATGAAATTCAAATGTTCGCGGGGCTTTTCCTGTCTACCTGGCCAGTGCATCCGAGTTTAGATTGCTGTCCAGAGTGGTCACAATGATGCACTGTGGGATAGCTCCCGGAGGCCAATACCATCGAATTGCGGCCACACTATCCCTAATTCGAAATGCTAAAATCGATTTTGGCGTTACTCCGCTCGTCGGGGTGGAGTACAGAAATCGATTTAAAGGGCCCTTTACATCGAAATAAATAGCGTCGTTGTGTGGACGGTTACAGGGTAAATTCGAATTAAAGCTGATAAATCCGAATTAAAGTCGTAGTGTAGACCAGGCCTTAGATTGCAATGTCCATGCTGGTTTACAGCCCTAAAGTGTAGAGTTATTGCTTTAAATCTGAAAGTTTGGTGAAGTTCTCTCAGCTGCTTTTCAATTACCTCAGCAGAAAAAATACATACTTGTTGCTGTTTAAAAATGTAAGAAGTAAGACATTTTTGTGTAGTAACAATTTAAGTTGCTGAATTTTAAAATCTCAGGTTTTACATGTTGCTAGAGATCAGTGTGATAATAAGAAATATGTTTTCCATATTGTTGTTATATTTTAAATGTGGCTCTACTCTAAAAAGCAACACTATAAAATTGCATTTTAGGATACCATGACCAAATCTGCTAAGTTTACATGTAAAAACATGTATTTTATTTACCCTAACAGTCAGCTCTGCAAACTCAGTCTGGACCCTAGAAGTCAACCTGGGTTCTTTTCTCTTGTGCATTGTTACCAGTAATGAGGGTTCAGAAGGCCAAAGCAGGTTTTCAGTTACACCTGTGAAACCAGATTATTTTCCTTGGAACTAAACAAACATTGTGAATACATATTTAGCAAATAATTCTATTAGCAGTTTGTAAAATGGAACAAACTCCTGCTTGTTCAGTGTGAGCCAATTGGTTCCCCAGTGCTAAGATGCATAAAGAGCAGCAAAAACTAGTTTGAGGATAACATTTTCAGTCGTCCCTAAGACTATGTCTACACAGAATGTGGAAGTGAGCCTCCCAGCCTAGGTCAACAGACTTGGGCTAGCATGAGTTGTGCTAGCACTAAAATTAGCCATATAGACAGCGCTTCAAAGTTGTGGCTTGAGCTTGAGCTCAGACTCTGAACCCCATCCTTTCCTTAAGCTTCAGAGCCCACGTTCAAACTTCAACACAGCTATTTATAGAATGCCAACACGAGTCCTGCAAACCCAAGCCTGTCGACCCAGGCTGGGAGGCTCACCTCCATGGGCTGTGTAGAATAGCTCCTAAATCACTTAGTGTATAGGTCTCATTTTCAAAAGTAGTTTAGACATCTATCTGGACCTAACTGCCTCTTTAGATGCTTAAGTCCCACATTTAGGATCCACTGATATCCACAAAACCACTGCTCAGTTGTCACCTAATCCTGTAGGCAGCAACTGCCTAAAATCCCCAGGTTGCCAAAGTTTCTGTCAGAAGACACATGCAAAGCCAGCTACATCTTGAAGCTGCCCCACAGATAATGAGTAACTCAGGGTCCTAGTGCAAGTCAAAGCCCTTGTGGGATTTCCAAATCGGACATTCCCTGGCCTATCTTGCCTGCAGAGCCAAATCCTTTAGTTTAGGTGATCTCAGAGCACGCCTACAGATGAGGCCCTGCACAAAAGACAGCCAGTAAATTCTGGGGCTGATTGACTTGCATGCATTCCCCCAAAATACCAATAGCCAAGTGATTAGGGCACTCACTTGGGACAAGGGAGATCCAAATCTCTGCCTCGCTTGACTTTAACCTGGTGTCATGGTAGATTCTCCATCACTGGCAATTTTTAAATCAAGACAGGGTGTTTTTCTAAAAGTTCTGCTCTAGGAATTATTTTGGGGAAGTTCTATGGCCTGTGTTATACAGCAGGTCAGATGATCACAGTGGTCCCTTCTGGACTTGGAACATATGAACCTATAAGAGTCAACTTTACATTTGCAACTATACAACTGACCGCATCCATATAGCTCTTTGCACGAAATACAGTCTGCGCTGCACTTTCAGACGTGCTGAACACTTACAGATTTTGACCGTTGATTTCGGTGGGGATTGTGAATGTGCTCAGAACGATCCTAATGAAAATGGCTGCAACACTACTGAAATACGGACTGCAGGACTGTGCATATTAGTAACAACTCTATTTATAATTTTTTTCCCACACATAGCAATATGTAACATTAACCAGATTAGCCAGATCTGAATGTATTTAATAAAGCCTTTAACCTCTTTAAAGATTTCCATTTATTTTAATTTAAAGAAGAATATTCAGATTTTTGGTTTCACAGAAAGTTCTTTGCAATACTGTCATTTTGCTGACTCCTGGATAGGTCACACTTTGTTTGATGTGAAAGCACGACCAAAAGGTAATTTAACCATCTTAGTGAAAATGATAGGTAGTGGTACGGTACTGAAAACAAGAAAGTGCTTTTATCTCCTGTTCATGCACAGTACAGTGCATTTATTTGATTTATAATTGAAAACTATCACTAAAAGTAAATCAGTAAACTGCAAAAGGAGAATATTCTTCTATTCCTCTCTCAGAATTATAGTCTATCCGTCTTTTGTGCTCATAAACTGAAGATTTTCCATTAACCAATAGGATGCAAGTCTTTTTGTCTCATGTCAATCTACTTTAGCTGCTGTTATTTTCAAATATGCAATGAGTTTTGAAGGAAAATAAACAAACAAATAAATAAGAGTTGAAACATTACTGCCTGTTCAGGGCATGAATGTTTCATAACCCAGATCATCGAAGTAGTTTATTCTTTCCATCTTTATTTTTTTTTTATATATATATATATATATATATATATATATATATATATATATATATATATATAAAATGATGACACTCCATTTATAACATGATTTTCAAATATATATATATAAAATCATGTTATAAATGGAGTGTCATCATTTCTAGCAAACAACCCACATCTAATATTTGAAATATTTTTTAACAACTTGGAAATGATTACTTCTGTTAAAATTATTCACATTCATTTAAGCCAACATTTTATATTCACGTCTGTACACAGAAGTTCTCAATTTTAAATACATAAATAAATAAAACCACACCACTACTGTGCTCTACTTACAGCAAAACTGCAAGGAGTTATTTCTTTAAAACAACAACAACAAAAACCCCAAAGCCCAAGAATCAGATTGTGACTTGACGTGGCACTTAAATTCACCCTTCTAAAAACCTAAAATATCACAGAAAGGAAAATTGCAAAGGCGTCCTCTTTACCATGTCCGTACAGAAGGCTCTTTTCCTCATTTTCAAAAGCTTTTCAAGGCCACAATATGAACAATATCTTGTCTGCAGAATTCCTTTAAAATCTTGTGCTTAAGAACTCAGCTTACTCTTCCATGTTTCATGAGTGAGATTCAGATATTTACTGTTTTAGGTCACATTTAATTATTAAACATCTTATTTGATCCTGACTATATATCATGGAAGAGTTTTGACAGAGAAAAACCTATTTAAATCCACTGATTAGCAGTTTAATATTTGTCTGGTATGATAAATGGCCAAACTTCACTGTTTATTACCATGGAATCAGGATTTTTTTCTAAAAAGACACATTGCTCAGTAAACCTTGAGGAAAATAGTCTAGTGCTGCCACTACTTGTTATCTATTTGTCTGGAGTGTACTGATCTGTAACAGTATTACCAAAGGAAAATCAATATGATAGTACCAAATTAAAAATGGCACCTACCTCATCATCATCATGAAGGAAAAACAGAAGAGTCCAAGGAACCAAGTATCTCATTATCATATGTGACAAAGCTTTAATTAGGGTAATTTTTCAAGTATGTATGCCTGTTGGGCTGCAGCTATCACATATCACTGCTTCCTCAAATATTTAAGATCAATTTAGCTCCTTTCCTATTGACAAGGCAACTCTATTCAAAATGAGTAATAGATTCAGCAAAGTTCTTACTGAACCCTTCAGGGATGCACAGCAAAAATGCGGTAAGGAAATAGTGCAAGCTCTTTGAGGGAAAGGGCGGTATTTCATTCTATGTTTGTACACTGCCTAGCACAATGGGGCCTTGGACCACAACTGGGACTTCTAGGCACTACCACAAAACAAAAAAGATGAGCAATAAGAAAGAGAAGTGGTCTTGGAACCTCCACCTGAATATTCTCTTTGGCACATTCCTGGTCATTAATTTTCAACAATTGCAATCTTGTTTTCTGTTAAATGCCATGTAAGAGAAACCTGACATTGGTACAGGAAATATGACAAATTGATAACACTGCTGCTGAAGTTGCCCACTGTAGTACTTGATTGGTTTAGGTGCCACATGCATACATATTTTATCAAGCTGCATATTGCCAAATAAAACCTCCAACATCCCCACCCCAGCAAACCTCTTTACTGATATGAGTATACAAGCAGTATCAGGGATTCCTGTCACATCCACCAGGACTGATGTTATGAACAGGCCCCAAACCTGCATGGAAATCCACAAGCAAGCGTCTCCTCACCTATGCGGAATCCCACAGACTGCAGGAAGAGTCTCCAGGAGGCCCACACCATGCTTTTCACTAGCTGGCCTCCTTTCAAGAATGGAAGTACAATGAAAGGGAATTCTTGACTAGATACAATGCCCCCAATTAAAAACATTTTTTTAAAGTCTTGCTCTTTCTCAGTCTATAAATAAGGACAAGATTAGTTTCCTGGCTTCTGGAAAATAAGCAGGACCTCTGACACCTGTCACACAGCTTTTACACAACCCTTTAATAAGTGAATTTGCTTTAAGGTAACTTTATTCAACTATTTCTTACCCTACTGTTTCTAGAGAAGCAAAATTCTCTTATCTTGACTTAATATCAGTGCTCAAACATTCCATTTTGTCATTGCAGAGAGATTTCCAAATCCCTGGTGTCCTTCCTATGTCTAGGGATTTAGAAACTAGTGCAGATAAATTAAGAAACAACTTGAGGTTTGTCCAAATCTCAAAGACCTGTTCTGACCATTGAAGTGTGAGCAATGAGATTGGTTCAGAAAAGGCCAGCAAGGACCCTTTCTAAAAGTACTTTGTGGTGATTGTAGATTTTGTTGTGGCAGGAAAGTTGGGCCCAGATTTCAGTCATTGAACCAGGATACCCTTAGCATGGAACCGATGGCTTGAATCAGAGGGATGGGTTCTCCACCCTGTTAAGGCCCCCTCTATTACTTTTGCAGCACACCACTCTTAAACCAGAAATTAACAGGAGAGGGATCTCTGCTGGTATAGAGCTGGTGGGCTATGCTATCTTCTATGTCATTTCTCCAGTCCAGCGCAGAGGAGGAGGAAGAAGGTGATTGTCAGGGATTCAAGGGAATGTCTTAGAGCTCAGCTCCACTATGCCTGACCCTCAGTTGGCATAAGGTACCTTATGTCAGAAGAATAAATTCAAGCAGCAACCCTCTTGCTCCAATTTATGGTAGCACTAGACAACCCTGAATTGGGGAGCTCCAAATGAATCCCTGCAGCTGCCCCTCTCCATTACATCCAAGCAGTGCTGGGGAAAATCAGGGCTAGAAAGTACAGGAAATCTTGGAGACAAAGAAACTATTCTTTTGAGATGAAATTTCTAGCCTAAGAGGCCAAAAAAGCCACAGTTGCACAATCAAGAAAATATATTTGGCTCAGAGCCCATCCTGTTCAGTGGCAAAGGGAAGTCACAAATTAGAAATAAAAAAGCAACATATAACAAATAGAAAAAGGGGAAATAGCAATCAATATAAATTAGAAGTTATAAATTGTAGAAAATTGCTAAGGGCAGCTAAATTACTCAAGACTATAACAGGGTTCAAAAAAGAACTAGATAAATTCATGGAAGATAGGTCCATCAAAGGCTATTAGCCAGGATGGTCAGGGATGGTGTCCCTAGCCTATGTTTGCCAGAATCTGGGAATGGGCAACAGGGGATGGATCAATTGATGATTACTAGTTCTGTTCATCCCCTGTGAGGCACCTGGCATTGGCCACTGTCGGAAGACAGGATACTGGGCTAGATGGACCTTTTGATCTGACCTAGTATGGCTGTTCTTATGTTCTTAAAGATATAAGGGAAAAATCCATGGCTGAGAAGGCTAAGGATAAGAAGAATGAGGGTTTTTAAAAGTATACTAGGAACAAAAGAAACCCTAGCAATGGTATAGGTCCATTACTAGATGGAGATGGTAAAATTGTTAGTAATTATGCAGAATAGGCAGAAGTGTTCAATAAATAATTCTGTTCTGTATTTGGAAAGAAATACAATGAAGTCTTCATATTATATGAGTGCTGAAATGTTTTGTAGTCCATTAGCAAATTGGGAGGATGTTAGACAACATCTGCTAGGTATAAACATTTTCAAAATAGCAAGCCTGGATAACCCGGAACCACGAGTCCTAAAAGAATTGACGGAAGAGATCTTTAGTGCACTGATGTTAATGGTCCCGACTCACATTAAACTCTATTAATCTAATATCTAGACCAAAGAATTTAGAAAATTTCAATCAAGCACATGGATGTCTGGGTGCTTCTCTAAACTGAACTTTTGAGGTTTGTCCATCACTGTGACAATGTCATAAGCAATTCCTTCCATACAGTAATGTTTGATGATCAAACACACACACAAAACACTTATAAGAGTGATTTTATTCCTGAATTTTTGCTTCAGCACTCACTATGGATGTGCTGAATGACTGAAAAAGGAGACTAAAACCATGCAGCCCATGACATACACTTGCATGCATAATGTTTACCTTAAAACTAAACCTATTGAAAATGGGGTGTACTGGGAAGAAATACAAAGCTGTTTACCGCAATTACAGTTTTCAGTACATCACAATTATTAATTATCTGTGCTATCTGAGTGAGGAGACATGATACCGAGAACAGCAAGGGTACATAAAACATTAAGTGTCTCTTCTTCACACCAGGATCTTTCTCCACAATAACACCCGGAGTGGAAAGCCACTTACTAGAATACTTGAATGACACATTGTTAAATGGGCCTGCAATCACTTCCAGTATTTTCTGTGTTCAACATCTTCTTAGAAATGCTGGGTCATCATTCAAGCTATATATTTGAAAATCGTGTTATAAATGGAGAGTCACCATTTCTAGCACACAACCCACATCTAATATTTGATTTTTTTTTTTAAGAACTTGGAAATGATTCAAGCTATTATGGTTGTGACCCTAGGGAACCTCCCCCCACACACACACTCACCCCTACATACAGTTGCAATAATATGTGTACAAAATATGCTTTGTGAGGTATCATATAAAAACGAATAACATGCTGGTCATTTATATCATTGTAAGATGCATGTGTCATCCTTCTATGTGAAGTTATGAATTCCCTTGTTATAATGTTACTAAGACACATCTAAGACAAATTTCAGAGCCTAAGTAAAGATGATAAAGAGGTCTGTTCTAGATAAAAGAATGTGGGTTTACCTCAATTTACATTTTAGCAATAAACAAAACTATCAAGCAAAACCAGCAGGGGTTAGTTCATTTGCTATGTGTGCTCAGTTGCTTATACAATGATAAGCAGATTAAAATAATGTTTTGAAAAAGGTGATAATCAAATGTGTTACAATAAATACTCAATATTAAACTCTCCATAGACAGGAGTACACACAGAAGGCCTAGTTGAAGGAATCTGATGTGGTCTGGCTAGAGCAATCCTACTTGAGTGGTCAGTAAGGGAGAGTGGGGATAATACACTGTCTTTTGATTGGATGGGATCTAGCAGAGGACCTGTCTCTAGTGGACAGTGTCTGAGTTTACTTTGTGTTGCAAAGCAGCTGCATAAAAGGAGAGTTAACCACAGGTCCGCCTTGGGTATGTCTACACTACGGGATTACTCCGAATTTACAGAATTTGATTTTGGGCAACCGATTGTATAAAGTCGAATGTATGCAGCCACACTAAGCACATTAATTCGGCGGTGTGCATCCATGTACCGAGGCTAGCGTTGACTTCCGGAGTGTTGCACTGTGGGTAGCTATCCCATAGCTATCCCATAGTTCCCACAGTCTCCCCTGACAATTGGAATTCTGGGTTGAGATCCCAATGCCTGATGGAGCCAAAAACATTGTCGCAGGTGGTTCTGGGTCCATCCTCCCCCTCCCTCAGTGAAAGCAATGGCAGACAACTGTTTTGCACTTCTTTTCCTGGGTGAACTGTGCAGACGCCATATCACGGCAAGCATGGAGCCCGCTCAGCTCAAGACAGCAGTCATGAACATTGTAAACACCTTGCGCATTATTGTGCAGTTTATGCTGAACCAGGACCTGAAAAACCAGGTAAGGAGGCGGCAGCTACGGCAGCGCGGCGACTAGAGTGATGAGGACATGGACACAGAATTCTTTCAAACCGCGGGCCCCAGCGCTTTGAAGATCATGTTGTTAATGGGGCAGGTTCTAGCCGTGGGAACGCCGATTCTGGGCCTGGGAAACAAGCATAGACTGGTGGGACCGCATAGTGTTGCAGGTGTGGGACAAGTCCCAGTGGCTGTGAAACTTTCGCATGCATAAGGGCACTTTCATGGAACTTTGTGACTTGCTTTCCCCTACCCTGAAGCACCAGAATACCAAGATGAGAGAAGCCCTCACAGTTGAGAAGCGAGTGGCGATAGCCCTGTGGAAGCTTGCAACGCCAGATACCGATCAATCGGGAATCAATTTGGAGTGGGCAAATCTACTGTGGGGGCTGCTGTGATGCAAGTAGCCAAAGCAATCACTGAGCTGCTGCTACCAAAGGTAGTGACTCTGAGAAATGTGCAGGTCATAGTGGATGGCTTTGCTACAATGGGATTCCCTAACTGTGCTGGGGTGAGAGATGGAACCCATATCCCTACCTTGCCACCGGAGCACCAGGGCAGCCAGTACATAAACCGCACGGGGTACTTTTCAATGGTGCTGCAAGCACGGGTGTATCACAAGGGACGTTTCACCAACATCAATGTGATACCTGGGAAGGGTTCATGACACTTGCTTCTTCAGGAATACTAATCTGTTTAAATGGCTGCAGCAAGGGATTTACTTCCCAGACCAGAAAATAACCGTTGAGGATGTTGAAATGCCTATAGTTATCCTTGGGAACCCAGTCTACCCCTTAATGCCATGGCTCATGAAGCCATACACAGGCAACCTGGACAGTAGTCAGGAGCTGTTCAACTACAGGCTGAGCAAGTGCAGAATGGTGGTAGAATGTGCATTTGGACGTTTAAAGGGCGGCTGGCGCACTTTACTGACTCACTCAGACCTCAGCCAAACCAATATTCCCATTGTTATTGCTGCTTGCTGTGTGCTCCACAATCTCTGTGAGAGTAAGGGGGAGACATTTATGGCGGGGTGGGAGGCTGAGGCAAATTGCCTGACCGCTGATTACGCACAGCCAGACACAAGGGTGATTAGAAGTGAACACCAAGCAGTGCTGCGCATCAGAGAAGCTTTGAAAACCAGTTTCATGACTGGCCAGGCTATGGTGTGAAAGTTCTGTTTGTTTCTCCTTGATGAAAACCCACCCCCTTTGATTGACTCGTTCCCTGTAAGCAACCCACCCTCCCCCTTTGATCACAGCTTGCTTTCAAAGGAAATAAAGTCACTATCATTTAAAAATCATGTATTCTTTATTAATTGATTATAAAAAGAGGGAGAGAACTGACAAGGTAACCCGGGTGGGATTTGGGAGGAGGATAGGAGGGAAGGAAAAGGCCACTAAAAAAGTTTAAAATAATGACAGCCTTTTGCTTGGACTGTCCACTGGGGTGGAGTGGGAGGGTGCACGGAGCCTCCCCTCCCCTCGTGTTCTTACACATCTGGGTGAGGAGACTATGGAACATGGTGAGGGGGGAGGGTGGTTATACAGGGGCTGCAGCGGCACTTTGTGATCCTGCTGCCATTCCTGAAACTCCACCAGATGCCAGAGAATGTCCGTTTGCTCACGCAGCAGTAGCAGCGTTGCATCCTGCCACCTCTCATCTCGAGCGTCTCTCCTCTCCTCACGTTGGTCCCTCCTGTCCTCACGTTCACTGGCATCTTTCCTGTACTTTGATACTGTGTCCTTCCTCTCATTCAGATGAGCTCTTTCATCGCGGGTCAATTGCATGATTTCCAAGAACATGTTATCTCATGTCCGTTTTTTTCGCCACCTTATCTGAGATAGCCTTCAGGACAGAGGAGGGAGGCTTGAAAAATTTGCAGCTGCAGGAGGGAGGGAAAAAAGGGAGAGAAGTATTTAAAAAGATACATTTTACAGAACAATGCTTATACTCTTTCATGGTGAACAACATGATTCAAATTACACAGAACATGTGATTTCGGTACAAGGTCGCATTCTGCATCTTAATATTGAGTGCCTGCGGCTTTGGTGTTAGAGATCACAGAAGCAGGTCCAGGCAACAGAATTCGGCTTGCATGCAGCCATGGTAAGCCATTGTCTTTTGGCTTCTGCAACCTTCATAAAAGCAGCATCCTCCTTTCCCACATACCAAGCAAAGCCCGTTGAGTGCTGTGGTTTTCCTGTTAACGTCCAGCAGCAGAAACCAAACTAACCCCTCCCCATCCAATTCTCTGGAATGATCGCTTTACCCCTCCCCCCCACCGCATGGCTATTATCAGGGAAGATCCCTGCTCGCCAAACGTGAAAAGCTCAGTGACAATGATCCCCCCATCCCCATGGCTTGGCTAACTGCAGGGAAGGATTTCTTTTCAGCCACAGGCAAATAGCCCAGTAGGAACAGCCACCTCTGTCCCCTTAATTAAATTCCCGTATTTCAACCAGGTTACCATGAACGATATCACTCTCCTGAGGATAACACAGTGAGATAAAGAACGGATGTTGCTTGAATGCCAGCAAACACCGGGACCATATGCTGCCAGGCTTTGTCATGCAATGATACCAGATTACTTGCTACTAGCATGGCGTGGTCAAGTGTCCTACCATGGAGTACAGAATAAGGCTGCACTGCCCAGAAACCTTCTGCAAAGGCTTTTGGAGTACCTCCAGGAGAGCTTCATGGAGATGTCCCTGGAGGATTTCTGCTCCATCCCCAGACACATTAACAAACTTTTCCAGTAGCTGTACTGGCCGCAAATGCATCCCAAGTCCTCAGGGCAAATTAATCATTAAAAAAAGCTTGCTTTTAAACCACGTTTTATATTTACAAAGGTACACTCACCAGAGGTCCCTTCCATGGCTTCATGTTCTGGGATAATGCCTTGGGAGGGTTGGGAGGATACTTCAGTCAGGCTGAGAAAATGATCCTGGCTGTTGGGGAGAACGGAGTGGTGTGTGCTCTCCGCAAGCTTGTCGTCCTTCTCCTCCTCGTCCTCATCTTCCCCATCCGCAGAATCCTCAGGCATGGCTGAGATTACCCCCTCCTCAGAATCCATGGTCAGGGGTGGGGTAGTGGTGGCGGCCCCCACTAGAATTGCATGCAGCTCGGCACAGAAGCGGCATGTCTGCGGCTCTGACCCGGACCTTCTGTTTGCTTCTTTGGTTTTCTGGTAGGCTTGTCTAAGCTCCTTAACTTTCACACAGCACTGTAGCGAGTCCTTATTGTGT